>NC_031769.1:106410347-106658900 GCF_001522545.3 Parus major
TATTGACTTAGAGAAAAAAAGTGGGTAGATTTAAAAACCAGGTGTTTCAGAAACCTCTTCATCTGGGATAAACAAATGAAAGTGCAAAGAAGGCACTTTGTTCCCGAAAAAAGTGGACAAAATGACAAAAAAGTATTTAAAAAATGTTAATACAGCTGCTCCTTTAAAATTAATGGGAAGGGTCAATGCTGGGATGCCACACTTCTACAATAGAGAGAAGTAGTATATGAGCCCTAAAAATGCACAGGATTGGATAAATAAACAAGGGTTGTCTAAAGGATTATAGAAACAAAACAAAAATGTGTTTTGATGTGACTGGCTTCCCCTGGTCCTGGCAGTTACTTTTATAAATTTTGACAGCTGTACATGCATTTGTGTCCCTATAGAATCACACATATCAAGACAAAGAGATTGGGATTACATCTAGAATGAAATTCTTCCCAGAAGAAGGAATTCCTGCAGCATATCTCCAGGGTCTCAGGTAAAAATCCCAGATAATAAAACCCGGACTGCAGTTTTGCATGTTGTATTTTAGGTAAGCATGTTTAAATACATTTCCAACCATATTTCCTCACTGATTTTTACATTTTAAATTCTACTTTCATTTTGAATGTCTCAGCTGTGACAATGCCAAGCCTTTGCTATTTTTAAAGCATGTATTTACATTATCTTGCTCCTGTATAGCATCAGCAAAAGAGGCAGACATTATTACCTGCATTTTGCAAGAGGAATATCACATGCAAAGCAATGAAGTTTCTTAACCAAGTATATTCACAAAACCAGTGGCAGCTGAGGAATGAGTCGCGAGTAATGAAACATTTTTGAAGAGTCAACACCAAGTCATAGTTGCATCATTATTTTAGTGGTTACCATTATGGGAAGTCAACATGAGAATATATGCTACACATAAAGAAAAACAATGTAATAACACCAATATACAAATGCAGTCTTTTGACATGGGAATGGCAAGAACTTAAAACAAACAAAAAAGAAAAAAAAAAAAAGAAAAAAATGAATCTTGGACTAATGACAATTTCCTCATTATTTTTCTTTCTTGTTAGCAAGAAATTTGAGACCAAATGAAACATAAACATTTTGATAAACATGATACAGACCCCATCAGTATTTTCTTGGGTGAGAAGACTGATCTTCAGGACATGTAAACATAATATCAGAAGAGTCATTGCTATGTAGGGAAGCTATAGAAAACTAGCTCAAAAAACAAAATGGACAAGGTCACAGCATATTCTATTCTGTTTTGTAACTTTTGCTGCCTGAAAGGTTACCCAGCAAAAAGAGGCATGGCATCAGGGTCAAGCTTTCCTATAAGATGCACTCCTTGAATTGGCCATAAACATCTTTTGCTTTTTTTAAATTGTGGCAAGGCTGTCACTCAAATTACAAGGGCACCTGTTTCTAGATGTACAGCTGGCTTTCTGAAAGCCAGCACCACATTCTGGTTGTCATAAAATAAAATAAAATAAAATAAAATAAAATAATTTTTTTAAGTGATTACATTTGAGAGATACACCCACTTTGTGCAATATATGAGCCATTGTCACTTTTAGTCAGAAGCCAACAAAACAAGAATCATTTCCTTCTGAGTTATATTTCCCAAAATTTATTCTAACAAATCTAATTCATGCTTAGTTTCAGTTCCTGGTTCTATTAGATCTGTGGGGAGCAATTACACCTGCTTTGCTTCAGAGTTTACAGTAGAAAAAAATAAATCAGTCAAAATTCAAATTTATTAAATAAAAGTATTCCCTTCTACATCGCAATGTCCATTGAAAGAATGTAATAAGAATTAATCTCTAAGTAAAAAAATGAACCAAACAAGCTCCTAAACTGTTCTATCAGTCTGAATAGGCTGGTGGTGTGCACCATGTGAATTTAAGCTGATAGTTCAGTATAAAAACACTACATCAACCTCTTATATCAGTAAAAGAACCACTCTCCCAAATTATAACCAGCATGACTAATGACATTTTATCATAACTCTGAAATGTCTGTGATTTAGCTGCTTCAACAGAATATTGAACAAAATATAGCACTGTGGGATCCTATGCATTTTAGTTCCAATACATATTTTTGCCTAACAACTCTGATTATTATTTTTGTTTTTTAGGACTTATTAATCTACATTTTCAATACTTGAGGTTGTTAGATTCACAAGGATTTTCACATCATAGACCTATTTGAAAGAGATTAGCATGGATCCCTGAATCTCTGCCAATACCATATTTTTTTCTGCATAATTTTGTCCAGTCCAATCCAGTCTCAAAAGCACAGGTTTTCATCACTTTGCTCTCCAGAAGGTATTGCATTGCCCACAGTTCTTTACTAGTTATTCCAAGTTGGGTTACAGCTACTTAATCTTTACTGCATCTTCCTAAAAATTATTTCCTGCCTGTCTTGGGTTCTCCTAGCCCTTCTTCATACTTTTTTCTCCATTCAATCGCTCTAAACACTCAATTCTTCTTGAATTTAACAACTGGTTTGATCTGTAACTTTGTTTCCCACTTAATTGGGAATTTTATAAATCTCAGAAGCCTGTTACTGGTTAGCATTTCTCCATGTACTATATTTTGTCAGACAAGGAAAATGTCAGGACTCACAAAGGCCAGCCTGGACAAGCATCAAATGCTTCATGGCTTCTCTGCTTGCTGTCCTTTGCAGACCACAAAACCTAGAAACATACCAAAGGACACAAGCTTTGGTGATAACTGAAAGAAATGAAACATTCTGGACAGGCTTAATTCCTGTAATTGGGAATAGCAGATCCCTAATATGTCTGTGTATATGTTGCATTGTGCGGTGGATGGCTAAAAAAGACAAATTTTAGCAGGTGTTTTTTCTTTCTGGTTTTGAGGTAGGAATGCAGACAAAAATAATTTCAAGAGTAACACTGTATTAGTAAGTTCTTCAGCAAAAACTAACTTTCATTTAGAAAACAAGTCAATAGACTGACGAACCCATAGACTCTTTAAATCATGCAAGAACATACTTGAACTATCTGCATACAAAAAGGGATTTGAAACCAATTTATCAAAGGTCTTACTATGAAGACCCTTGCACTGATTAGGAGGGCTTCCAATTTTACCCTGCAGCTCTATCATCTTTTTTTGTGATAAGCCACTGCTTTAATTTTTCCACAGAAAAAAAAAAGTTCTTAAATCTCTAAACCTATTTGCCAAGGTCTTCTCCAGTAGAAAAGTTTAAACTCAGGATAAAATTTTACATTTTGGAGGCAGCCTCTTCTGAAGCTCTCAGCCCTGTAACGCTGACAGGCCTTATGATACAGACAGGAACAGCAATGTAATTGGTTTTGTTGGTGTCATTGCCTGACACCAGATAGAGTAGGAAGGATTGTAGAGACCAGCTGATTCCTTTTCCATACACAGCTTGTTAATTAATTTATTTTTCTTTTCTGGAGGAAAGGTAATTTACACTGGTTGTGTTGTCAGTTGTCAATAGGTTGCTGCAGTGTACAGTCACGTTTCTAAGCAGTGTTTTGGTTTTTATTCTTGCCTGGATTCTCCCCTTAACCTTATCAAAGCAGTTAAATTTCTTCAACCTATCAAGCTGAGCCATGTCAGCATCTTCAGATAGTCGCTGTTGACATGGCTGAGCAAAGCTGAATTGATCTCACAGCCCTCAGGTCATCCTGTACAGCATGCATGCTCTATACTACTGCCACATGCCTGATTTAAAGTCCAGACATTTCTAAGTCATTGCTGGCAAGTTAAAATGGTTTGTATCACTAATGCTATTTAAGATCATTCTGTTGCCACAAATGCTATCCCAGTAATCTTAGACTGTGCACTAGAGATGGAAAAAGGACAGTGATGACATGCTTGTTTGCACGAGAAGGAAAACCACAAAAACCCTCCAACCTGAAGCAACAACAACAACAAAAAAACCAAACATGATTCAAGTGGAGCTGTACCTGTCTATCTGAGAAAGCAGTAATAAAACAAGGTTAGGTACATTACAGAACAAAGTGTGGCTGACAAGGCTTCCAGCTACTCTCCATGAAGAACTTGACAAGTGAATGGCTGTTTTCCAAGCTGTTAGGCACCCGAGTTACTGCACATTTCCTTGTATCCTATATGTTTTCCATTAGCAGGCATGAATGGTGACAGTAACCCATGAATCATAAGAACGCTGTCTTTAGCACTGTGAGCACAAAAACACCTGGATTTTGAAAAATATGGAACTTCGTAACCAGGTCACACAGGTCATCAGGAGAGCTCAGCCTCAGGACAACAAATGATCATAATTACTCATTCTGTTTACTTCATTCATAACTTAATTATATTCGTATCTTCTAACTTTCAAGTAGAGAAGGAGAAGAAAATTCTCTTGGAGAAAAGAATCACTTTGTTTTTCAAAGGGTTTGTGTTTATGTATTTGCATGCCTACCTGCTTGTGTGCATTTTAGTTAATGGCTGTTTACAGAGTGCCCCCCAGAGAGGTGACAGAAACTTATTGGTGATCTAATTTCAGTGCAACATCTAGATCAGTGAAAAATTAATAAGCTTGTATAGCAGTGGCCTATGAAGCAAGAGCCATTGATAATAGGAAAAAAAAATTATGTTTTAGAAATACAGGACCAAATCCTGGGTCTCTGTGTGTAATGAACCGTCTATGCAGGGGTACAGAAAGATACTGGCCATACCCCTGCAGACCCTAAGTAAATGTTAGAGAAATGAAAAGTATCAACATTACAGAAAACATTTATATACATTAAAATCCTCTTTGTATAACCACAGACAATGGTCTCTCCTTAGGAGTTGTAACTCACGAGGTCTTTGGGGTTCTTTTTAATTCACTGTTACAATGGAATACTGCAGAAATGGTATTTATCAACTGAGATGTGTGCAAATTCTCCACACAGCAATTAATTGGCAAAAGAAATAGTCCCCTAAAGTTCTTAAGTTATATGGGAAATAGGTGTAAAAATCTTGGCTTTTTTTGTGTTAGAACAAACAATTATGACTTGGGAAACAAAGACTTGAGAACTTGGTAAGCAGAAATCTGCCTGTTCTCCAATGCAGTGGATAGACATCATCTAAATTCTCTAGAAAATGTAGTTAATAGAAGTGAAAATCTGTCCTTTAACACAAACCTGAAAACAAATGATCAACAGAATAAGAATTAACATGGATTTGAGGATTACTTCTGAAATGGGAATTTTCAGCTTGTGGTAACAATATGACTGTAATACCAGAGCAAAATTGTGGACAATAGGTACTGTAATGTTAATCATCTCATTAGCAATAAATAGGCTGGCAATATGGAACAATTTGTTCATCTCTCAAATTATTTAACTAATTGGAGCATTCTGATTTCAGAACTTGATTTAAAAAATATTTCAAACCTCATTTTTTCTTAAGAGCAAGAGGGATTTTCATTTATATATTCTTCTCTTTCACCTAAAAATCACTGTTTAATCATCTTTCAATGTGCTTTTATTCAGAGTCAAAGAACACATTTTACCTCTTTCACAGAGCATTCACAAAAAAAGGCTCAGCTAGAACTCGATTAACTTGTATGCATGCAGATGGTTTGGAAAGTAATTTTATTTGTATCTACATTATGATTCACAGATTATGATTATTCCAGAATCCACTTGGAGAATTTTTACCAAATAAGAAAATACATTGAGATAATATCTTGTTTTCCCTCCCTTACTTTACCAGAGCAAGAAGCCAGTTAAAAGTGGTGATTGTTTGTAATTTTACCTCTGACTACAAAGCCAGTGATTTCCTCTAGAGTCACTTTTTGGGTGTTCAGATTAGAGGCAATAATAACATATGTGTTATCCCTCCTTCTCTTGTTCAGCCAAAATGTTGAGCTATAAAATGCCCTACAATCTAAAATCACTGCCAGTCTTTCTGTGCTGGGCTTTTCTGTGTGATGCAGAAGTGAATCAAAACAGCTGGAATGAGCACACACAAACACACACAAAATCACAGTTGTAGCATTAAAATGTTCAGTCCATAATTTACCTCTAATTTGTAGAAAATTAATAAGTATTAATAAGCGATAAGTTCTTACACGTGAGTAACTCACAAAAAAGGCTTGCAAGGTTCTGAGAATTTTTAAAATCCATAATTACAGGAGTAACCTGTTGTGGACTTTTTTTCCTCAAAAAGGTAAAGGAAGCCTCAGGACACCTGAATGGTGTGTGTCTTGCACAGAGGCAGCATTAATATTCAAAGTAATTTGGACAAAGAGAATATCTCAGGTAGAATTGCTCATTGATAAATCCTGGGATTACAGTAAAACATGTTTTGGAGTAGAGAGAGGAAGAGTAACCAGACCAGCTGATACTCCCTGGCATTTTCTCATATTACATCCTTTGGTTTAGTCAGCTGCAAAGCTGATGCTTGCTGCCTGTAGTGGCGCTTCCTACCTAGAGATTTGAGCAGGAGGTAGGTCTTTGGAAGTTTTGGAAGTTTTTGGAAGCTAACTGGCACAACTGCTAGCAGAAGCCAGAACCAAATCTTGTTCCCACACAGGCTCTGCTGTATTCAGCTACTGAGAGCTGGTGAAAAGCAGCACCTCAGCACTACTCATGTCATTACATATTTAGTCTCTCATGAAGAACAAAAATAAATGAGCTTCTGTGGTCTGAGCTAAATATACTCTTCTGAAGTATCAGCTCAGGTGTTTCCACATCAACTTCTCAACAAGAGTTAAACGGGAGGATTTGTCAAATAGAAACACAGTCTGTCATACATGAGGTATTACTGCTATCCCACATACAAACAGTTGAAAATAGGCTTGCATATCTTGAGGACTAGAAATAAAAACTATGTCTGGAACTTTTTCTATTAAAAGGGGTTAGTGATAAGTGCTGTTTGTGGAATGGTTTGGCTGTTTCTTAAGGTTTTACCAGTTTTCTTCTTGCATGTATTTAGGAAGTTTTATTATGCTATTTTCCTAGCTTGCTGGAATGGGTGAAGAGATCAAAGGAGGACAGTATATAGTAGCCTTGTGTCCCGAAGTGAAATTATGATTTAGTTATTAGCTCTGCTACTCAGAAGCATACATGAACTAATGCAGCATCTATCCACTTTGCCTTATCTATTGTGACAAGCCTCCGGGGGGCTGATCCACATGAAATTCATTTCACATCTCATTCATTGAGTGCCTGGGATTTGAAATACCTTTCTGCTCTTCTAGGTTTCAATAAGCTAGATTGCACAGAACCACTGCTAGCAAAAAGTAAGAAAGTAAATGTCTCTGTAGAGACGGTGCTTTCAAATTTCCTGTGATGAAACTGAAGATGCGCTGGCAATAATTTCAGGAATTCTGCACACATGTACCTAGGACAAGGATGACTTAGAGAATAATCATAATTTTCAGACCAATGGAAATATATTTTTATATATTTTACAGTTTATATTGAAGTTTATATCATAATAAGTAAGAAATATAAAAGATTATAGTCAATCTGAGATATTTGACAATGAAAGCTTATCTTTTCCCCTAACATTGAATAAAAAAATCCTCATGCTTCCCTCTAAGAAAGTGGAACTATTAAATATTTGGCAGTTTTTACTCAGTTTCTGTACAAACTTGACTGACAAAAGCAGGGCAAACAAGAGCCCGCTCTTTGTCCAGAACCTTGTTTTTCACATTTCTAAGCAAAAACCTAGGAGAGAAACAACATTGCTAGAAATATTACAGGAATTTCCTTCAATATGAAGAAGCATTATCCGCAAAGCCAATTGCCCTCCTCTTTTTATTGCTCCTCAAAATGACCAAAACTGTTCATACTGCTTGGACACACAAACCAGCATCTCCAGCAGCCTGTAGACATAAAGGAAACAGGGAAATAATGGTGTTTCTTGCTGCACAAACTAATGATTATCAGAAGTTGAAGTGTGAGTTACTGTATTTTTTATGCAAGAATACTAAATCCTTATTTCAGCTAGAACAAGACTTAGTTTTAGGGACCTCACCTATGAAAGGATATACACCCAGAAAGAGACTGAGATGAACATTGTTTGCCTTCGTGCAAGAAGCCAATGTATTTTTCAGATTGCCTGTCTGTTTTCTCCATTAGAATTGTCGTCAGGAGCAGGGGTAGAGCCCAAATCACCCTGCGCTGGGGCTCACATTACAAGACTAAAGGATCAGGTTTACACTTGGCTTTGCTAGCTCAATGAAACTTTCAAAACAAATTCACTTATTGGGTTTGGTTATCTTATGAGAAACAAACACCAAAAATACAAAAAGGATGACTGAAAGTCTGTAGCCTTCCATGCCAAGAGCTCTAACAAAGTCTCAGTGTTTTCAGCTGAGGGGCCTACAGGATCCAGCTGAGTTACATGGTATAAAGAAGGGAATTTAATACCACTGGATCATGAGACTAATAAAGGATTGCAGTGGCAGTCAGTGTGAAGAAGAAAGCAGATTTGATTCTCTGTTACCAGGTTTTCCTTTTACATCCTCAGCCTGAATATTTGTTCATGGGATGAGAAAAGGAGGAGATTTCATGGTTCAATGTGTAATTGTCTGCAGCCCACAAGAAGGACACGCGCATGCAAAAATGTGTGCAGCCAACTCCTGAACTGTGAATATTTATCATATAAACTCTTCTGAGGTGATGCCCTCCTTCTTTCCTTGTCTGCTGGGCAAAGGAAAGCCCCTGTAGGGGCCAGGCTGTGAGTAGCTGTGCAGAAATGGGGAGAGGTAGCTCCTCAGGAAGAGCTGAGCCTGCTCCATGATCCTCACTTGGGTCTGTCTCCTTGTCCCTTGAAATTATCCTGGGTGCTCAACTGCTACCTGAGGAGAGGTGTAGAGGGAAATCAAGACCAGAGCCCTTCTTCCCTTAGTAAACCAGACCAAAAGAAACCCTTAAGGCACCATACAGTAAAATAAGCAAATTCGTTTCAGTGAAGTCACTTCCTTCAGCTGGGTAATCAGTGCTCAGACTAAACCTGAAGATAACAGTACCACAGCTGGAGAAATGTGAATTCACTGATGAGGTATTCTACAATCATAAAAATAAAACATATTCTGAAAATTTTCTAAATTGTCATGAAACAAAATTGGGAACCAAATTTTTACTTAATTCTTCCTTAATTTCAATACCAATAATTTGTTAATTCCTCCTAGGCAACTCTCTAGGCAATATGCTGCAATATGTTTAGTTTTAGCATCCACAATATCTCTAATAATGTGTCTGATTGTTAATACAAGTTATCAAAATAATTTTACCAAATTATCAAAATGATATTAACAAAATCAAACAGAAAATACCAATTTACAACTTCTATCTAAATCAGCATGCACACTCAAGTTCTTGGCAGATTTTTCTCATTTGGTGACGTGCACTTTCTTCACTAGTTGCTAAATTACAAAGATGTAACACTGGGGAATCTACAAATAAAGAAAGGAATTTAACAAAACCGTGGGATTATCTTTGGATAATGGCCTCCCCACAAGTATAATTTTCTTCTTAAAGCAGCTTCGCACTTCTCAGTCTCTGATGTTTATTCACCCACACACATTCTGTGTGATTTTATAAATTAGTGGTAGGTCTTGACAAAACTCTTTCTTTTAGGCACTTGTACCAAGAGATTACAGCCAATATCCCTATATCTTGCAGTTACTTTGCTTGAAGTGTTTCTTCTAGTTGCTTTCATGCATACATGGGGTAATATGCAAATCACTACATGAAACATTTTTTTCTTTGATGCTGATCTTATGAACTGATTTAAATATTGGTTCCCCTCATAATAATAGAACACAAGTCTTGCTTCCTGTACAGTGACTCTGTCTTCTTGAAATGGAATTGATTCAACATGAGAGTATAATCTTTCAAAAGGCTACAGTTAGTGAGCTTGGTTTTGAGATGTTTCCTGACAAAATGCACGTCATCTAAGAAGTTGAAAGCAATTAAATTAACAGTTAACTAAATTATTATTGTTAAAAGTTCTATATTGTTATTGATGCATGCACAACATAGACATGGTTCTTAAAAATACTTTTCTGAAATACTGCATCATATCCTTCAGAATGGGACACAGATAATACACCCTTGCAATACTTTGAATTGGGGAACATCCGATAATTGGTAATCTTCAACTGTCAGTACAAATCATACAAAAACATATGTCTATACTGCTTTAAACATCTTACTAAGAAGGTGTGCTGTATCACTTTGCCATAAATTTAGATTCTACATAGATTTTATGCAAGACAGATCAGCATTTTCATTTCTCTAAATACTGCATATTTACCTTCTGAGATTGTGCTCTGCACCAAATTAGTGAGGCCCTGTTCTGACAAAGATATGCAGTACTAGGGAGCACTGTTTATAGTGTAAGCAGGTAAAATTAACACTATCCTGAACTTCTCCGTTCTACAATTTTGTTCCTGTGATTTTCTTATGAAAAATGTGTCAGATAAGTCACATCAGTTCCTAGGGCTTTTTTTTCATGTCATGGTTTTGTATTTTAGCATTTTGGGTTTTTTATCCTATTAATTGTAAATATTTGATGAAATATAATTAAGTTAAAACAATGTAATGTTAATTTGGAAATATACTAGACAGGGAATAAACGGGAAAAAAGCAGTTGTCATACATCTGTAAATTCACTATTCTAACCATTTAGCAAACCTCTGATTCATAATTTCTTAAAAGCATGAACTTTTCCCTCTGTAGAGGACTGAAAGATATGGAGTTTTTTTCCTCCATCTTGTTCAAAGTACCTGTCAATATAGGAAATAATATTTGTCCCTATTTATCACCAGGATAAACTGCTTTATTTAAGCCCTGCATAAAAAGAGTTCTCATTAAAAATGGAGGCAGTCCACTTCTAAATCACCTGTTACATCACTTCTTAATCACTAAACACACTTGCTGTGTCTGTATACACAGACAAAACTGGACACACCAGGTGCACTAAAGCAAATTGACCTAAGACATGAGCTCATTCCAAGCATAAATATAGTCTGGGCAGAGAAGGGAGAGAGACCAGCCCTGAGGAGAAGGATTTGGGGTGTTGGTTGATGAGAAGCTCATAAACCTGCCACGTGTGTCTGTAGCTCAGAAAGCCAGCTGTGTCCTGGGCTACATCAAGAGAAGCGTGGCCAGCAGGATGAGGGAGGTGATTGTCCTCCTCTACTCTGCTGCTATGAGTCCATAACTGGAGTGCTGCATCCAGCTCTGGGACCGCCAGCTGACGAAGATCATGGACCTGCTGGAGTCAGTCCAGAGGAGGCCATGAAGATGATCACTGAGCTGGAGAACCTATCCTACAAAGACAGTCTGAGCTGAGGTTGTTCAGCCTGGAGAAGGCTTCAAGAAGGTCTAAGAACAGCCTTACAGTGCCTTAAGGGGGATTGCAGGAGAGCTGGAGAGGGACGTTTTACAATGGCATCTAGTGACAGGACAAGAGGGGCTGGCTTTAAATGCAAAAGGGCAGATTTAGATTAGACATTAGAAAGAAATTCTTTACTATGAGGGTGGTCAAATTCCGGTAAAAGTGGCCCAAAGAGGTAATAGATGTAACCTCCCTGGAAGCATTCAGAGTCAGATTGGATAGGCCCCTGAGTAATCTGGTTTAGTTGAAGATGTCCCTGATTATTGAAGGGAAGTTGGACTAGATGATCTTTAAAGGTCTTTTCTAAGTGATCCTATGATTTTGTCCCTCATTGTCAAGTATATGTAAGGGATTTTCTGATGATGCACTTGAGAGTTCAAAATATGCCACCGAGGCTGGCTACGGAGGAACCTGCACCAGCACAATGTGAAATGGATGGTGAAACAGCACCTGCCTGGACTGCCAGATTTCTTCTAATGCCATGCCTGCAGTGCAGGCACAACTTTTAAGTCTGTCAACTTGACCAGAACACACAGTGGGGAAGGAAACTCCCCACTGGGAAACACATTTGGAATCAATAAACAGAACCGCCTCGATCTATTGCAAAGAGCTTGTTAGGGGACTAGGAGGACGATTAGAGCTAGGGACCACCTTTTGTGTGGAGTGTCACAAATGGCTACCAGGCCATCATTCTCAGGGCCTTACTTTGTACTGTGTTTTACCAACTCGGCTGCAGCCAGCGCTGGCCAGCACTGAACACTGCGGCTCTCCTCCCTCATTGTGGCAGCACACCGCTCTCAGCGTGGGCTCTGCGCACTGACCCCACTCGCACACAGAGACTTGAAAGCAGGTAAAACAAGACACTAGGCTCATATTAGCAGAAGGAGACAGCGTGATCCAAATTATTGTAATGCTTTAACACGTGCTGTCATCCCTAGTTTAAGCTGCAAAGACAAAAAGGCAGACAGTCCTGAACCAAAACGTATGTTCCCTGCTGTACTAGAGCTGCAGCAGAGATGTGAATGTGTTTGTCTTCAACTTAACAATACCCCAGAGGGCAGTTTTGTATTCAACACTGCAAAGTATCAGCATAACCAATGCTTTTCCCCTTTAGCATTACAGAATTCCTTCAAAGTCTGACCTGTTTCCCAAATTTCTAGTGTGGTCAGCTGCTCAGAGTTAGCACCTTGAAAAAACAGATCCCAAAATTATTGATATTCTGTCCTTTTATTCCTTTTTTTTTTTTTTTTTTTTTTCCAGATTTAGATATACTTGAGGCATAATTTGGACAGGGAAGTTTAATTAGCTAAGACCACAAATTAACTGTTCAGATTAAATTGCTTCTATATACGTAGCACTGCAATATTTATTTATAAAGTAATTATTATTCAATTTTTGAGATAAAAGCATTTAGACTAAAAGCACTATTATGGTTCAAATGCATATTTATGTATTTCAAAACCCCAAACCCCAAACTTCCAACTATGATGAGAAAATGTTTAAACTCAGAATAAGACTCAAAACAAAGAAAATAAATAAAACATTAAGGTTGAATATACAGTCATGAGATGGTGAGCTTCTTGCAGCTAAGGCTTTCTTCTTTATGAAGTCTCTATTGAAGTGTCTAACAGACAGTGGATATCACTTAGTAATTATCCTCTTAATGTAAAACTTTCACATCAAGTTTTCGGTGGGTTTGTTTCTTGTATTTCTTACCAAATCACATTTTTGGAATGATTTTTATCAGACCCTGGGGACTGTAAGGGAGCCCAGGAGCAATTCAAGTTTTTAAATATTTAGGGAGGTTTTGATGCAAAGCCACTGAAATACATGTATAGCAAATGCTAAACAAGGTTTTTCTTTGATCTATATAACTTGTGGCACAAACATCACTGGTCTTTTCTCATATAATAATATTTCTTGGAATTTTCTTACTGCACTTCACATTTTTTTTTGCTCAACATGCCTTGAGGATTCCCTCTATGTTTTTTCCTGACTCCTACAAAAATATGAAAAGTTTCCATTTGCATGGATTAGTGCTCTACAGGTCTTCTCTATCCTTCTCAAAAATGTGACTGTATAAGGACTAAGTATTTTGGGAATCTATCTCCCAAAGAATTATAGACAAATTAGGCATTTAGCTATTTTGAGAATCTTGGCCCAAATCACAGTGCTTTTCCAAGGTGCCTTTCAATGCTGACTTCTAGTAAAGGCTGTGGAGAACCCTTATTTCAGTATGAGAGGAAGTTCTTAAAGACAAAACACAACTCGGGAAATTCCCAAGAGTCTGTAGACTATGAGGTGGTTTTTGTCTTGGTGTATAACTCTCCACATTCATAGCTGCAGAACCTCCTGAGCTGAGATGGCCTTTAGATGTCTCTGGCTTTCTGATCTTTCTTGATCTCCTCTCATTTAATGCAGTCTTCCCTTTGTGCTCAGAATGCCAACTGGGTGACACAAATCCATATATTCTGTTACATATTTCAGCATACCTAAAAAAAATCATGCCATCAATATTAGATTGTAAAGAAGCAATTTGCTTAATAAGCAATACAGACAGTCAAGACCGTAATTTTTGCAACAGGCTTCATACAGTGTCTCAGGCTTCTCTGAAATTCCTCAGAAATGGCTGGAGACTGTAAACCTTCTGAATATTTGACTCAGATTTCACCTACATATACACACATTTCATCATCTGAAGTGTGAGCCTTGCAAGAGCTGGAAACCAACCAGCTGCAAATCACATTGATGCTAAAAAGAAAGAAAAATCTCATTCCCTGCTTTCACAGTAAGGTACAGGAAGAAAAAAAAAAACAAAGTAAAATTTTGGCCACAACTGTTTGTTTTAGAAAAACCCAAAGAAACAAAAAAACAACCTCCAGTGACTATGCATTCTTTATTCTAGGTTTTTAAACTGAGGACATTTGCAGTCAGTGTTGACACCCTGTCCAAGGAACCTTTAAAGGCCATAGAAAAAGGAGAGGCCAGGCTACAGATAATCCTGAACAGTCACTCATGCTATTAACCTTGCCTTCACAGAAGGAAAGACAAGTGCAAGCAATACTGTGCTCCTTGCAAGCTCAAATGCTTTCTCCTAAGAGCAGCAGTGACAGGTGGAGGTATGTAAGAGGCAACTGTGGAAAAGCAAGCAGGACTCAGTTTTGCATAGGCCATAGCTACATTTTAGATTTCTGGAAGCATGAATTTTGGTAAAACATCTTGGCCATTGCAGTTCTATATTATAATTCTGATTATACTGTAAATTCCATTAAATGAATATCTGCTAGCAAACACATTGAAAAGATGCAAGAGTGCACTGGGAATAACTCCCAATGCATTCACTAAAGTTATTTCATGAGAGTCCAGAATACCCCATTAGCAAAATCAGGTCAGTGAGCATCAGTTTCTCCTGTAAGACATTTCTGACCAGAAAGAATTTATGGTGCAGTAGTCATGTTTTTAGTATCTGACCTTTTAGGCCATGCAGAGGAAAATCGGTGGACACATTATACTACCAAATAGGAAATCCTGCTGAAAACCTAAACCAGGAAAAACTTAACTCCTCAAAGAACTTGCCCACATGCTGTCTTAAAGAATTTAGCTTTTCTTTTGAAAATGGGGATCCTGTAGAGAAATACCTATGTCATATGTGAACATGCCAACCTGACCAAAATATCAGTGACTTGTACAAGAGTGCAAAAAGATGGGATATATTGCATTATTGGCTCAAGCAGTTTCTAGAACAATCAAACATTACACATGGTTTGTGGGGAAAGCATGAAAACTTCCAAAGAAGACTCTCAGTTTGACCCCCAGTCACTCTTACAGTTCAGAAAAGCTTAGCATGATGATAAATGCTCAAATTGAGAACTGCTGCACACAGCGTCTGTCTTAAACTGCTGATAATCTTGGATTACTTTTCAGATCTTCCCTGGTTTAGCAGCTTCTGTCAAGATGTAAATAAAGAAGAACATGTGACATTCCCTCAACCAGTCATGAAGAAGTCACTTGTTCACTGACTAGCTGGCAGGTATTCATGGCAAGGCTGTTCAGTCACTGGAATTTTTGCCTGTTGCCTAAGTGACCAGTAATCCACTCAAAGAATGACAGAGTTGCTGAGATGACATGGGACAGTGTCTAGGAATGAGAAATATTTGACAGTGGAAAAATACGTGTTTTTAGTGATGTTTTTGTGATGTTTTCATTTTTCCAAAGAGAGCTGAAATTGCAGAAGGCAGACTGAGATCACTAAAACTCTTTTGCACATGGATTAACTTGTAATTCACTTACTCATATGCATGTGGGAATACAGCTTCTCAGACCAACTTCCTTCAGCAATAATGCGGTTTATGCTTCTGCTCTTGTGTTCTAATAAAAGTCACGAGATTAAAAATTCTCCCTAGTGACTTCCATCCAGACCTGAAATGTAAGAAAACGGATCATATATGGTACCTAGAAACCACAGTGACTGCATTTTTATAAAAAAAGCAAGAGATCAGTTGTAATGTGACGTGGCTTCTCATGGGATATACTAATCCTGCTCAGAAGAATTAGCTCACTTGGCTCAATTGCTCCTTTGGGGCTTACAAATAATGCATGTTCGAGTGATACATATTTGCATGGTATCAAGAACAGTGTCATTTATGCTTTAAGGTGCCCCATAATATAAACTCTAGTTATAGAGAAAATTCTAATCTCATTAACATAGCCTTATACTAAAGCAGTAAATGTTTTACAGGAGAAGCAGTAAACTTCATTATTTTTTTAGTGTTTATACACTTTCTGGTCCTGGATCATAAGAATAAATATATGCATTGAAGTTAGATAAGTCATGAGACACAGAGGCTACAGCAAAGCCCTGCCCTTCAAGGTGCTTAGGCTTTGTTCTCTCTGTCCTGTCTGACCAGGTAATTCTTGTTAATCATGCAGGTCTGTATTAGTTTTGCATGGTCTGGTTTTAGGTAGTAGGGAGGCTGCAGAGATGGCTTCTGTGAGGAGCTGCTGGAAGCTTCCACCATGTCCAGCAGAGCCAATTCCAGACGGTCCTGATCTATGAAGATGGACATGCTGCTGACCAAAACTCAGCCAATGAGAGAGGTTGGTAGTGCCTCTGTGATAACATATGTAAGATGAATATCAAAACAAAGTCAAGGGGTTTTGCTTCTTGTCAGAGAAAAGGAGGAGGTGAGAACATGTGAGTCACCAAAATCAGTGTCGAAGGAGGGGCAGGAGGTGCTCCAGGCATTGCAGCAAAGATTCCTCTGCAGGCCATGGTGAGGACCATGATGGAACAGCCCTGCAGCCCTTGTGGGAGGGACCCCATGGCCTTTGAGGGGAAGGACTCCTCTCCTGGAGGAGTGGAAGAAAATCTCAGTAGATGAACTGGCCAAAACCCCCCTGCCCTGTCTCTCTGCTCTATTGGTGAGAAGGAGGAAGAAGCTGGATGGAGAAAAGGTGTTTTAAGGGCTTATTTTGCTTCTCATTATCCTCCTCTGATTCTGTTAGTAATAAATTCACGTTGTAACTTTAGTTGAACATGTTTTGCCCTTGAAGCATTTTCTCCCACTCCTTATCTCACTCATGGAGCCTTCTTTAATTTTTTCCTCTCCCCTACCCAGCTGTGGCAGGGGAAGGTGAGCGAATGATTCTCGTGGGTGCCTGGTGTTGGGCCAGTGTCAAACCATGACAAGGTCTTCACCCTCTCACTTACAGGGTGGCATCCTACCCATGTCTCAGTGCCTCCACTGCTCCTACTCCTTGGGCAGTCCCTGCTAGGTGAGCAATCCCATAAATCCCAGTAATAAGAGAAACTAACCTGTGTGAGCAAGAGAGTCAGAGCAGGCCCTGAGGAAGGGAAGAATATCATTATCTCTCATTGGCCTGCTGCTGCTCTGACAGCTGCAGATCTGAGCATTACTATGTGAGGCCACGTGAAAAACAGAGTGAGGGACACACACACACACAGAGTGTATTTCATGAGATACCGGGAAGAACAAGACAGAGGAGATAATCTCATTATTTAGGGAAGATAAGACAGGCTGTTTAAAACAATATAATGTTATCTACTTTAAATAACGAGTACTAACACACAATTTAACAAGCATTGCTTACTCTAGGAAGCTTAATTACTCTTCAAAATGCATTCAATACAAAATTTCTCAAGCTGATTGCTTCTGCTGAATGTCAATGCATTATGTCCTAGCCACTTCAGTAGAAACTGCTATGTAGCAGCCAAATTTTCTTCTGCTCCATAAGTGACATGTCATGAAAAATTATTTAATGAGCTGCTGCATTCTGCATCTGTGTAAATAACTTTCATGTAAACATGCATTACGGATGATCAATGTGGCTTCCCCAGTGCCGAGAACAGTCAGCAGTTATGACTGTGTGAAGTGCCTCAGGGCGTTGTGGGAAGGTGGAGATTTAGAGCTGATTCTGCAGCAGTTTCTATTGATTAAAGCTTGGCTTGCTACAGACCCTCTCTCCCTATCCTTCAAGACGTCCTTTCATATCTCCTCTCTTCAGTCACCAGTGAGGCTTTGATCCCTCACCCACCTTTCGTGACAGCATTGTTCCTGGCACCTGTGGTTCAGGGATCTGCAGCTCCTGTGTAACTCACACCACAGAGGAGACATCACCACACGTAGGGACGGTCAGGGAAGCACAGTAGGGACAAGATAGAACAGGCAAAACCCAGGTAAAGAAATATGGAGAAATATTAAGAAAGATGATTCTAGGAGACGTGGCTGAGGCTGGTGGTACTGCCAGCAAAATGTCTCAGGTACCAGTCTAGAGCACTGGAGGATATTTCTGTGAACCTGCCAGGGCACTCAGGGAGGGTCAGGGAGGATTTGTGTGGTACCTGAAGCAGGTGGCAGGGTGTGAGAGGGAGGTGGCACAGAGGAGCAGTGTGTACCGCTACCGAGGGTGGCAAACGGGACAGAAAGCAACATGGAAGAGAGAAGATATTTCTGATCTTCTTCTGCCCTTCTTTATCACAGTCCAATGTATGTTTTTCAATGTTTGCAATTTTTTCAAAGAAGTCTTGTCTCTCATTTCTAGTTGGTCATATAACTGACATATATATTACATATATATATATATGTACTATGTATACTATTATATTTTACATAATATATATTTCTCTTCTTTTAGGAATGGAAATGCAGCCTCAGATCTTGCCTTGGCATGATATGCAGGAGCAGTTTTCCCATGCAAGGCTGCATTCAACTTTCACAGTGTGTGTACTTTTGATGTTGCTGCTGGAAAAAAATAACTAAATTCAATTTATTAATGTCCAGTTTGGTCTTCTAAACAAAATTGCTTCTCAATACTTGAAAAACCAAACAACAGGGTTCATCTTCATATTAAATCATTTGGTCTCAACAGATATTGCAGAAAATTAGTTGTTCATACTTCTGACCACTAGCACTGCATCACTATGTTTGCCAGTGTCATGCTTCTGCATATTGCACCTAATTGTGTGTACCATCAAGACATTTAAGATGCAGGATTGTCAGTACTGCCATGAACTGAGCTGCCTCAGATTATGTTCTGATGACTCTTGAGAGAAAAGAGAAGACTAAAGAATTTTTGGAAGGCTGTGGATTACTTTCAAGGCATTAGCTGTTGAACACATAGATTTTCACTGCAGACAGACACATTACCAATCTTTTGAAAAAGGCTTAATACGACCACATTAAAAGCACCATATTTTAAAGAGGAATTTACAGCATGAACAGGAGTCTGCTAAAATGAAAACATTTGGGTTTTGCAGAGGTCATTGTAGTAACTGCTTTCAGCTGGGACTCATGGTTTTTGAGTCCTTTGAACTGCCTCAGCTAAATCACTGAAATAGAGAAATGTGAGCATGAGACACTTGGAAAATCTTTGCCTACTCTTGAGGGGGAAAAATACAACCCAAAATAGTATCTTGAGTCCTGCTACTGATATTAAGAAACTAAATTAATCCTGTTTGTGCCTGAAATTTGCAGTGAGAATGTCTCACTCATGGCTAAGGTGGCCATCAAGATGTATTCAGAGGTGTGGACTTTCAAAACTATATCCCCCACTTTTCTTCCTGCAAGAAGTATATTTCAGTCTCTAAATTGTTAAAAAGCAAATGTATTAGGAATAATCAGTACAACAGACAACATCTATGTCAGGAAAAGCAATAGGATGTTGGCTTTGGAGTCTGACCTCATCTTAAACTTCCCTAGAAGGAAGAAAGAACAAATTGTCTTTCCCCAGGGCACTGCTCCTAAGTTCCAGGTGATGCCCAGTTGGAGAGGGGACTTGTCAGGTGATGAAAACCCCCTGTCAGAAGGTAATGGTTAGCAGGAAGTTTGCTCCCCAGGTCTGTCCAGCAAAGTTTGCAGTAATTGCAAACTATGTTTCTGAAAGGGTTTCTTCTATTGTGCTTGTCACAACTCTTGACATGTTAAGTAGGACAAAGACCAGGACAAACATGACATATACCCTAAAGACAAATAGCTGTCTGATTTTCCTCCAGCTGGCTACAATCCCAAATTCTCAGCAGATGACACATGCACCACATATCCTCCAGTATCACAAACCCCAATGAGTCTGTCATTCATGCAGCAATTACAATGTTAGGTGAAGCTAAAAGAGGGAATCTAGGACTGTGAGGCATGAACAAATGACAAACTGAAGAAATTTGGAGTTGGATAACATGCCAAGCACTCAGTTCGGAAATCAAAACAAAATTAATTTCTATATCTTCATTACTTGTGACAACAGCCTCGCTACAGCTCAACTCGCTGGCTGCAAACCCGCTGCTGCCACCCGGTGTTACTCTGCCAGCATCGGCCTGCATTTACTGGGAGTAAGGAATGGACATGGCCTGCAGTTCCAGGAGTCCCAAGACAGGTGTTTATGGCTTCTGACAGAGGAAAATAAAGAGAACGGCAATGTATGTACATATCCTTGTGTGTACATATTGATCCCAGTTATCTGAGGCATCGTGTTGGCGTGATCTTAAAAAAAAATGAAAAATGGTGGGAAACAATAGGAAATAACTGTGGTTGTTCGGTTATTGTCTGTATGAAGCAATTGGTAGACAGACTATTTTATTTGATTTGGAATCACATGCAAGAATATTAAATCCCCAGGAAATGAGTGAAGAGCAGGTGACTAGCAATATTATACCTCTTTTCATTTAAATAATCCACCTTCTTTCAAGTTTCATTTCATGAATTTTCTTCAGTGGTGCTGCTTTGCTAAGCAAAACCTAATGCATTTGTTACAGCCCAGGGAATGAGCTGCAGGTTGAAAGGTAGATTGAGAAGAAAAGCATACATTCATTGTGATTTTCCAGGTGATCAGTAATATTCAGGAGTCTAACTTGCCTTGCACTCCAAATTGATTGTTTTACCCAAGATAATTAAAGCCTACATTCTCTGAGTGCAGCAGCTGCTTGTGAATGTCAATGTTTTGGCCAGAAGCCTTTTCTCAAGACAATTCACAATGCAGTATTGTTAATATGCTGTCCTGTGGGGAGCATGTTGTGACTGAGAGACTTGTGCTCATCAGACTATACTCATTCTATTCATTTTTGCACTGAGTTATTCTTCTGTGACAGGTAGGGTTTCATTTTGTTCAGAGGAAATCGAGCTAAACATTGTTTTGTATCACATCCTCTTGAGAAGGAGCAATGTAGGAATGCAAAAATAGGGAGCAGAAATTTAGCTCTGTATTGTTACTGGGCTTTTCTTGCACGAAATAATAGAGCTGTTTGATTGCTAGAACATAAGGCAGATTCCAACAGAAACCTCCATCATTCTTAGGAATGACACAGTATGTAGATTGGGAAAAAATAAAAACAAATAGCAAAATAATTTATACTGTATAAGATACCTCCAATCCCTGGACTTTCCCAAGCCTATCATGAAATTTGCCAAAACCACAGCCAAAAAAGTAGAAATGGCATGGGTGAAATTCCTCCAGCTGGCTAAACCAAACTGTTCTCTTCTAGCTCTTTCATCCGAATTGTTGATTCTGCTTCCCCTTGCACTGACCCCAATGACTGCTCCATCCTCTGCAGAGTCAATTCAACCCACTAGAATGGCAAAAATCCACTCACTACTCTATTATGTTGTCTTTAGCCAGATGCACTGGCTCACAGCAGGGCTAGTTAAGCCTTGCAGATGGCAGAAAGAAAACAAGAGGAGTAGGAAGATTGGAGGAGAGGATCAAGTACCCCTGCTACAGAACTCCAGTCATGCAACTCGTCACTATCATTGCTTTGCTTACAAATAGCCTTATTAATTGTTAGGTAGAATTTTTGAGACTGCATCTTTAATAAAGATGTCTTCATTAAATAGCAACAAGACCTTTATTCTGGGGAGAAAGTTACAGAAGAGTAGGCTGTCAACACAAACTTACATTTGGCTCTGGACTCTGAGCAGAGATTGACAGCCACACCAAAGAAATGGGGACATATTCACTGATGTTGGTGTGATTGGAGGTGATTATCAGCTCTCACAGCAGGGAGTGTGTTTAATTTTTCAGGAGATATTTTGACCTTGCCAGTTAAGAAATAACTCAAGGAACATCTCTGCTTATGAAAGCTTACATAAGCATATCCACCCATGCAGCTCCTGAATGGTAACAAGGCACTTCCAGCTGCACATCCTTCTCCTATCTTGACAGGAAGGAAAGGATTATCAGCCCTTGGTGAACACTGATTTTATCTTTTTTAAGCTATTGACTAGTGAATTCAAATCATCATCTTGAGACACAGAATCATATGTCTCATACTTGAGAGACACCTGGACTCATTTTCTTCAACCCTCTTTGAGCAAAGCTAATATGAATCCTGATTTCCTAGGATAGTATTAGGTGAGATGGAGCAAAACAAGGAATAGGCCCTAGGAAAAGAGATATTGACACAGAAAAGACCCAATACTTTGTAAAGGCAGCATCCAGGTCACCAGAGTGTTGTCTGAGCCACATCTGGACATGGATGACAAAGAGAACCCCAGGTTATTTAAGAACTCACCTACATGTCCTACTAGCCTAACAGTGGGGGGAGTTCCAACAGGGATTGAGAAGGAGGGTGACCTTTCTCCTTCTTCATCTCATATTCTAGCTAACCCTGACACTGAGTCCTGTGTCTGGTTTTGGGCCCCTCATTTCAAGAAGGACATTGAGGTGCTGCAGTGTGTCATGAGAAGGGCAACAGAGCTGGGGAAGGGTCTGGGGCACGAGTCCTGTGAGGAGTGCCTGAGGGAGCTGTGGTTGTTTAGCCTGGAGGAAAAGGGGCTCAGGGGAGACCTTACTGCTCTCTACAACTACCTGGAAGGAGAGTGTAGCCAGGTGGGTGTTGGCCTCTTCTCCCAGGCAACAGGTGACAGCACATAGCCTCAAGCTGCACCGGGAAGGTTTGGATTAGACATCAGGAGGAATTCCATCATAGAAAGCATTGTGCAACATTGGAAACAGGGCAGTGGTGGAGTCACCAGACCAGGAGGTGTTCAAGAAACAACTGAATGTGACACTTAGTGCTATGGTTTAGTTGACAAGATGGTGCTTGGTCAAAGGTTGGACTCAGTCTTGGAGGTCTTTCCAACCTTAATGATTCTATGATCAAATCCATGAATGGAATTCAAGCAACTGCTTGTAGCAGTTAAATCAGAGATCCCATATACCCAGGCAGTTCCTATGAAGAAACAGCTGAGACTCAATGTTCCTGTTAAGCTTACAGTGACAAGTCAAATCATCCTTCGTGCTCCTCCTTCCTCTTAAAACTCTGAAAATTTAAAGTTTGAATTGAGGCTTCAGTATTTCTATAGAGAAGGGAGCTTCAAAGCAACATGAATACAGCATGCAGGAAAGTCAATAAACATGTGTGATAGAAAGTGAAAACACTGACAACACAGAGACTGGAGAACTATAAGGAAGGACACCTTTATGTCCAAGTGTAAATGGTAAAATATGGGTCAATTTTCAGGTAAAAATGATCGGAGTTATGTCGGAATGCTATTAATAAATATCAAAATGTTTTACAAAGACCTGTTTATTATCAGTTCCTTCTTTTGTTTTATGTAGGAGAAAACTGAAACCTAGATCTCTGTATTTTTCCTGGTGCCCCTGTGATTAGTGCTAACAGTGTGAATTCTGAAATCTGAGCACTCGAAAGACTGAAGGAAATGTCTTAGAAAACTCCCTTATTTCAACCAGTTCTGCAAGAGTACATCCTGGATTTAACAAGCTCCCGTTCTGTTTCCCTGTCTTATGTCCCAGCCTTCATTCATTTTGCAAGTCCTTTGGTAATACTATTTCTATAGAAGCTTTGGCTCTTCTGAAATAAAATGAAAAGCTGCTTCTTCATGGCAAGTTAGCTCTATCAGAGAAGAAAAAAAATCAACAGCTTATTTAAACTTTCATTATTTAATTGAAATTAAATGTGGATATTTAATTACAGTTATGATTGAACTTCTGTTGCATTACAGTGGTATCTCTGTGAAGATACAGCACACTGATTAACAATGAAGGAGCAAATAATGTTAGCAGAATTTGAGCACAAGCAGTAACCTCCTCTTAAATGCCTATTAACTATTGCTTCATTGATAATAAATTATGATAGACCATGTAAGAACTACCTGAATATTAAATGATCTTACAAGGGGTGCACGGGTAAGAGGTACAAAATTAATTCATACTAACTGGACACAAAGTCTTTGCAATGAGAGAATAATTCACAGAATGGTCTGAAATAATTTTTGTTGCATTATCTTCATGATCCATCAAAAGATATAAAAATACAAAAGGACAAATTATGGCATCCTCTGCTAAGCATGGCCATATCAGATGTGGTCAACAATAATTGAAGGAGGCTACTGCCTTTGTCACCAACAGGAGAGAATGTATCCATTTAGCAAACTCCATATCAAGTTAAGGAGAGGAAACCCCTTGGACTTAAAGACATAATCTAATAGATCACTTCATTTACATTGCAGCAGAAATAGCCACCAGGACAGGATCCCAAAACCGGCTGGTCAGTGAATATTAAACTTCTCCTGTGATTATCTGGAGTTCTTCAGAATTCTGAGATGGCACAAATATCCATGTAACATTTCCATACACCAGTAGAGGCCACCACACACTTCACAAAACTACCCGACCGCCTGGTCAATCAGTTCACTCATTTCCGAGTCTGGTGAGAGCTCAGGGCAGGATCCCACCAGGACCACGCTGCTGCTCACATATTCCCACCAAGTGCCTGCTTCTTCAGAGGCTAATATATTCTCAAGTACTTTCCCCCTAGTTTATCTCCTTTCTCCTACAATCCAGAATTCAATCCCATACCAGTTCAAATTCACTCTCAAGATCCATCTTTGCAATATGTTCTGTTCCAGATATGCCAAATATACATTAGCTCAGTTGGTTAGAGCACGATGGTAATAATGCCAGGGCTGTGGGTTTGAGGCCCACATGGGCCATTCACTTAAGAGCTGGACTCAATGATCCTTGTGGTTCCCTTCCAACTTAGAATATTCTGTGATTCTGTGAAATTCACGGAACAGTTTCTCTCAGTTTACAAAGCCACTGTGAGTGCTGTGTGGCAAGGCACATTATCTGTATGGCATACCAGTTCTCAGTGAGAAAGATGGCAATGCTTTCTCTTCAGACAGTGATATACAACAAAATTTGATGCCAAAACCATGGCTCATCTTCTGCCTCACTCACCCTCTAGACACTAGCTGAGGTTTTTAAGGTTCAGTGATAGAAAACTCCTGTTTTCTATTTATGCTCATCACACAGCTTCCTAAGAGATATAAACAGTGTTTCTTGATACCCAAGTTTTCCAAATATACACATGGGCTACAAGTCATAGTTGCACTCTGTTCATCAGTACCTACCAGGGATTGTTTTCACTCTTATTTATGTTACAGAGATAATTTGCGGTTGTAGGAAGACTCTCTTTTCAAGGTTTATATTGGTACTAAATAAAGACACATTAAAAGAAAGAAAATGTCATTTTCAGGATGAATGTGACTGAGGTATTTTAAATTTTCACTCCCTGCTGAAATACATGCATTGAACCGCAATAAAAGAGCCAGTTAATGAACACACAAAAATGAAGGATTTTTTTCTGCTATCTCTAAGGTCCATCACTCCTGAATCATTGTCTAAATCCAGGAAATATTTGGGATTTCTTGCTGACAAATGTTGCACTGCTAACATACTCAGATGTTTCTGTTGAATGTAAAATGTAAAAATCCAGATGTGCCTAAAAGACCAGTAGACAGTGAAACACGGCCCTTGATTCATTAGAAGATGCTGTCAGGACCCCAGTAACTTTGAAAGATTCTTTGTAAGCAGTTAAAATGCTCTTTCAAGGGGGAAGTGTAAGTGTCTTGTTATCTGAAGTACACAACACGTATAAAGTTGTGCAAGCAGTATTACAAAGAGCAAAATATGTCTATGGAACTGAAATGCCAGACAGGTAGGGAACTGAGGGGGAGACAGATTAACAATGAATGATAAAGATGGCAGACAGTTCATTAATGCTGTTTCTGAACAGAATTATTCAGAAGATGAAGCTAAGACCATTTTATAATGTTCATCCCCACAGTGAAATGAGGAAAATGCATCTAGTATTAGGCTTTCTGAGCCTATGTACAAAACATGAGGAATGTCTTTTCTTTTCAATAGGCAAAGAGCAGCATTATGGAGTCTTGTTCAGATTGCCATTTCAGTTATGCTTTGAGAAAAATACAAAACAGGAAGAATAAATTTGAATTTTAAAAGCTTTCTTTAACATTTAAAACTCTCTTGGTTTCCATGTAGAATGAATCCCAAAAATCTATAGCAAAAGTCTGAATGGGTCTGAAATCTGAAAGCAAATACAGAGTGTGTGTACCCATAGATGTGTGATTTTTTTCACTTTTTCTGTTGGGTAAATATTGTCTTCTCTCAAAAAAAGGGAAAGAACTGGGAAACTTCTCCTGAAAACAAATCTTTAAACCATATCTAACAATTCCTGAGGGTTAGGTCTGCAAAATACTGATTACTGTGTGTAAAACATCTGTATCTTAATTTCAAGTACAATTACACTTTGCACTTAGTATGAGTGCAGATGTAAATGAGTCCACTGATTATATTCAAGAACCAAAATAACTCATATAAGTGTAAGAAGTTTCTGTGGGTACAGAAAATGGGTTTGAGCAGACGCAGTTTGTTAGGTCTAATACTCTACTGTCCTAGAAAATATCATCATATATTTTTCTTAAAACTAGTAAAAACTATTTTCAGAACAGTTCTGATTTTTTTTTCTTTTCCTAATCTCTATTCTTAATGGAAGATCATACCAGACCTCATTTCTCTTACCAGAAGTCAGTTAATTCTAATTTCTGTTCTGAATTCTTTCTCTGGAAACTGTGCCAAAGTTCCCTGCTACCTTAAATAACTTTTTCTTCTTCTCAGAGTTTACTTCTGTGGTGCCTGAATAGTGACCTCCCTTCTCAGCTTGTCTATATCTGACGTGGTCCTCTAGCAAAACAGGATCTTGTGAAATATGATTTAAGTGTTAGGTCATGCTCATAGCTCTTTTCTGAACATGTCCCTTTCCACACTTCATTGTAGGAAGCCACTACTGTGTACAGCCTTTCTGGTGAACTGTGCCAGTGTCTTGCACAACAACGTTATGGTTTTTATTATCTCTGCCAGAATTAATGTGTCCAAATGTTTACTTCACTCCCTATAGCAGATCCTGATCGCATATCTCTAACTGATAAGAGCTTAGATGTTGCTGCCACAATTAATTGATGCATTCCTAAATATTTTTTATGATCTCATTCTTCTTATTTAATTCTCAATGTTTTTTGGCTTTTGTGCATGTGATTCTGCTTCACCTAGTGCTGCTTATGCCCGTACCTCCCTGCATTGTCATCCACCCATGTACTCGCTTCCAGTGCCTTTACCTCTTCGTGCTTTGAGCTTCTAAAACCTAGCTTTGAGGTAGACCACAAATAACTTCTTTGTGACAACTTCCCTTTCAGGGAGCAAAACTGTACAAGTTAAAAAGCTGTCACACATCTAGTTACCCTGATGGCTACTCTGATACAGAAAAGAGTATCAGGATGAACTGAACTGGATACCTACTTAACTTTAAAAAAAAATTAAGGGATTTCCACATTTCTGGCAATGGCATCAGCTGGAAAGAATATTTATTCACTTGAACCCCTTCTCCCAGAATTCCATTTAGCCTTAAACTTCCAGTGGGCTTCACAAAAAAACAAGCATATAAAAAGGTATATGGTACTTACTATCTTTAATAAAAGATAGATAATGGAAAAAACTTTCACTCTTCTAAAATCAAATTCCAGCGTATGAGGTGCAGAAGTTCAGGGATTTGAGAAGGAGATGAACACAAATAAACATGCTGTGAATCTCAGCAAAGCCAACTGTATGTCTTTATAAATAATTAGCAAGGTCTACAACACCCCTGGTCCCCTATGATTTAAAGGCCATTTTAATTCAGCCCCAAAAAACCTAGGGAAATAAGAGATTAGAAAAGAGGAAAAAATACAGTAACACAAACATTCTTATGTGTTGCCTGACTATAAAGAATACATCTAATATGGCCATACATCTAATATCTTCTGGCCTGTTCTGATGTTGGATCTAGCTGTGAATGATGTCTGTGGAATCAGAGGAGAAGAGAAGGAGACCAGGGAGGTCCAGCAGCCAGCTGCAATGCCAAATGAATTTATGTCTTGACTGCTGGAATACTCTGTTTCTCCATTCTGACACATTCAGCGATGGGCCCCTGGGTATGAGGGGAATTCCTGGGTTACTCAGGCACAAGCAGACAGTCCCTGCAACAGTCTTGCACCCCAGGAACTACACAGAAAACCTCTGATTGCCACCAAGAGCAGAAAGACAGTTCTACACTGCACCTCTCCCTGCCTTGAGGCTAGTACCACTTCCATATCCAAGAAGAGTGAAATGGCAAATTTTTGCATATAGAAATTGGGAGCAATTCTGGAAACATTAATATGCCAGTGTGATATATATTATGTAAATAATCCCAGGGACATAATTCAAGATTGCACAGAGAATACAGAGTCACTGCTGGAGATCAGACATAAAAATGGTCTCTCATAACTGCTTGGGATTGATCTGGGCCCGTACGTCAAAGGGCAAATAGGATGAAAGTAGCAATTTCATTACTGCGTCTGTCAAAAGAATGTATTAATTGATCCAAATTCTTTACTGTCTTTAATGGATTGAGCTGCCAGAGAGAATTAATGTCTCACAAATTTGGGTGAATTATAGGTTAGGATGCTCACAAGCTTGTCAGAAGAAAAATGGTCTCTCTACAATGAAACTGATGGCTAAGCTGAGTTTCTCCAAGTGCTAAGAGGAAGTTGTCCTAAATGAACAGATTTAAAATATATTTTTTAAATAAAAGAAAACAAAAGGAGCAAATCAAATAAGTTTTCTTCTATCCAATCTTACATTAAATAACTTTATTTCAAATTTAGCAATTCCTCGAATAAAGATCTGAAGAACAACATCACTGCAGATTAATATTTAAAAGAAGGGTGCTTTTGGGGTGGACTAGAAGACAAAATTTACCATTATTCACATGCAGGTAATTCTCACTATTTTTTACAAAATAAGAAAATTCTGTGCATAGAAACAATATCCCTCTATGGACTAATTAGGTAGAAGCTGAAAACTATGTTCATAGTGAAAAACAACTGACAGATCCTGCATCTGGACATAGGACTTGTTTTCTGTGTGAAGTTCAAGAGCTGAGCTTTTGACAGCTTTGCACCACTCAGAGCTCAAGGACAGGCAGGGATTGTGGCTGATATAGGGAGGAATGCATGGATACAATGACTGAATCTTTCATAAGAATGGTATTTTCTCTACCACAGTTATAACCTGCCTCTGCAGCTCTCTCCTTATAAAGGCTTTGTTTGATAGCCTTTCTTCCTCTGTTGTCCCATGTTTTGGGCAGTGATGCTTTGTTTTCCTCTATTTTGGACAGAGAGAAAGAGAGGGGGGGAAAAGGACAGAAAGAATGGGAACTGGAATGAAAATAATCTTTTGATGTGTAGTGCTATTTGTCACTCTTCACCCAAAACAGCAGAGGTCTGGAAAATGTTAACTGTCTGGAAAATGTTTTCCCACCTTTTAAGAAAAAAGTCCTTATGATGCATGTTCTGCCAGCAAGAGGGATTCTGGTATAAAAAAGGTCATAGAGAACCCAGATACTTTTATTCAGAAGTCTTGCAATGAAACTTTATAGCTAGAGCCAGCCAGCTGCTTTCCTTTACACAACCAACTTCTTATTGGAACTATAGTGATGATCATTTCCTCAGTGAAATCCCTGCCCATGGGGAGTAGTAACAGAGGATGCTCAGCTGGGATTTCCAAACCACAGAGGAAAATGTAAGCACACTATAATAGGGAAAAAAAAAATACAACCCTGAATCTAATTCTTTGGATTTGCAAAAAAAAAAATAAAAAGGAAGCAAACATTTCAGCCAATTAATTACCAGTTTTTCAGGCTGTAGTCAGTATTTGCACACATTCATTTCAATTAATTGTGATTACCACTATTGGAAATGTTATTAAGCATTATGTAGAGCTGATGCAAAGCTTCTGTTAACCTCTCCATTTGACAGAGGATCCTGGTTCTGTAAAAATACACTGGGTTGATAGGTTCTTTTCATCTCCCTGCAGTCTTTCTTAAGACACTGAGAAGCTCTGTGGTAGGGAAGCACCATCAGTGGTTTGTTTCCAAGCAAGAAAATCATGCTGTCTCCATGCAATCCTGCAGTGCAGGTTTCCCAGGATCCATCTCATATCTCCCCAGGATGGGGAGGGCTGGGATGATGCAGGTGACCTGGTGATCATTCGTGGTTTACCTCATCCATAACTGGAAGTCTGAGTTTTCCAGCAGCTCCTGGACAAAAACAGCTTGTTGTTTGGCACAGGACAAGGCAGATAGGCTGGATTTGAGCTGCTCAAACATAACTCAAAAACTGTCTACTCTTGCCCTAAATTTAGAAGCTCCTAATTGAACTCCTCTTGTTATTTCATACTGCCTTTACATTATGTCAAATAAGTGGAAATTTTGTTTTATAATGATTGGTTTACATGTTGTCAACCTGCTAAAGAAACTGACACAAAGAGATGAATGCTGCATCTTGCCTGTAGTGTTCCCAGGTGAACTTGAACTTTTAAATACAAACTCAGTTTTGCCCACAGACACTGAAAACCAGTGAATCCAGTCCGGTAGCTGGTCACTGCCACCAAAATCCACAGGCAAACAGGTGGACACTGACATGACCAGGATCTTTCTCTTAAAGGATTTAAAACTGAAGCAAAACACTAGCAGTGCAAGCAAAAACTACATATTGTTCCAAGAAAAGTGAAGGACAGCTGGGCTGATAGATGTCTTAGCAGTCTGGTTTAGAAGAGGTGCAGCTGCATCATATACCAGCTAAGCTTTCACAGAGATTGTTTTGGTACATCCAAGAAGAAAGGATCGCAATAATCCACATCATAAAAACCCAAAACTTGAATTACAGAGACTTGGTTCTCCTCCAAAGCTGGATTTTCTTGCCATCCACAGACATTCCTTTCAGTGATGGTCATAAGCACCCAAGAGTGGAGGAAAGCCTGAGTAGCTGAGTCCAGTGCTATAACTTAAACAAAGGATAGCAGCAGTCCACCTGTGAGGCTATTCATGTAGCTTTTTCCTATCATCAAAGTGATGTCCCCTTTCTAAGAAGTTACAACTCTCATTTCTTTGCCTTGAGCCAGGTCCTTTTCATCTCAAATCCCATTTTTCAGTGAATTAGGATATCATTCATGTGTGACATTTAAGGCACTGTAAACGGACGTTATCTTCTGTGACACAGTATTACATGTAAGCTCACCAAAACTACGAAAAGCGACATTCAACAGATGTTTTCCAGGTGAGAGGAATAGGAAAAAGGTATTTTGAAAGGGATGAGATCTCCCCACTCTCCCAGATTTCTCAGGCAAGTCAGTTGCATCAAATACCAAGTGAGCTAAAACAGAACTTGCTAGAACAGCAGGAGCTCACCTGCTGGTAGCCCTAAGCAGATCATCTATCAGTGGCAAAGGACTCTCTGTCTTTACACATAGACCAGCATGAAACTTCCCTGGCACTCAGTGAAGCCTAACATTGCTAAACTTGGTCTGACACCAGCTCCCCAGTGCTGATGTGATGACTTCTTAGCCAGGAGCAGAGCATATCAGTTAAGGACTGGGAAAATCAACAAGGCAAAAAAGAAAACAAGACAGCCCATGGATGGTTTCAAGGCCCCTACCTGATCTGCAGAATTCTAACTGCTGTTTCAACATCATTTTTCTGTGAAGCTGAGAAGGCCTGAGGCTAAATTCAAACCCTGAAAATCCTAAAAGGGTAGCAAAAAAAAAAAAAAAAAAAAAAAAAAAAAAAAAAAAAAAGCGCCAGTGAAAGATGGTCTTGGCAGAGTAGTGGATGTCCACATTTTCAAAGTCACAGTGAAAGCTCAATAAGATAGTGTGTTCCCTGGACACTGAACTATGGTAGCTTTATTTCTAGCATTTCTAATTATCATCTCTGTCCAGAGTTTGAAATTAAACGGCAAAGCTTAATGCAGTGGCTACATCTCAGTATGTATCAGCCTTCATTTCTTTGAAAACCTTCATGTATTAGAACTGCAAGCATAAACATCTTTATTGAAATACAAAGCCTAGATATCTTAACAGGGATTTTGTACATTTGACTCCTGCAAAAACGGCAGGCCTGTGTCAGACAGTCATTTTCAACTTTTGTGCTTTGAAAAGTGTTAAAAACACAGTAGCACTAATGCTTTTCCAAGGTTTGTTAACCTTGCTGGCTAAACAGCTGCTCTCTGTCATTTTAGGGTTTAAAAGGAGTTAGAATGGCCTTGGCATTGCCAGAATTTGGGAAGCTGTGCTCTAAAAGCTTCAGACCAATTTCCCTCTTAGTGAAGGATGATTGGCAAATGTCGACAGGCTGAGGACGTTTACGTCGTGTGGTGATGAATGTCACAGACATTAAATAGGGCTGCTGCGAAATTTAATGGCTGCTGTAGTTGCCTCATTTCTTATTAGAAAAGGTCACTTATTGTCCTAGCTCACATGATTAATGTGAGCTCCTGTATCTTTATGGGGTATATCTACAATATGTGCTTTGTTTGTTCTTCTTTTCAGACTATACCAAGGTTTACTACTCAATGTGAATTTAGATTTGTTGTTGAATACAGGCATTTTTCCAGAAAGTTTGTGTAAGCTGTCCTGCTGGAAAGAGGCTTATGTCTGGGGCCTTAACAACACTTGTAGCCCACTTTAGTACAATTTACTCTGGTGGGATGGCTGAAATTCATGCCCGCAGTGCCATTTAAAATAAACAAATTACTAAATCCTTGCAGCACTTCTCTACCTGCATTTTGTGAATTTGAAATGGGATTTATTATTTTTTCAATAGTTTTTATTTTCCTAAGGTCTGGGCAGGTTAATGCCATCCATCCAAAGGAAAAGCATTAACAAGTCATAGTTCCCTCATTCCAAGGATTTTCATCCTATATCAATGAGCTTAGCTCTTTCCGATAAGTCTCACTGCTGGGATATTGAGAAAGGAAAAACAATTTTCTTCCAACAGGAAAGGACAAGTGACTTTGAACAAGGCCTGGGGCAGACTGGTAGGCAAACTCACATTTGGTATAGGAATCTTCATTTGATTTAGGAGCCCTCAGTAAAGTACTGTAAAGTAAAGTTTGTACTTAACCTCAAATATTTAGGCTCAATATCCTTTACTCAGAAGTCGATCACTGGACAGCCAAACCCAGCTGTACCTCAGCCAAAAATGGAAGACAATAGTGAAACTAAAAGCCATGGGATCTTTAAACTGATCACACCTCTCAATTTGACCATATTACTTAATTATTTCACAGTCAATTTACAATTCAGATATGACCTATCCTACCCACAGTCCCTCAGTCTGTTCTTATTATCAGTGTTTTCCACTTTGCTTCACAGGCTTTTACAGAGGCAAGGCACTAAACAAAGAAGTTTAAATAGGTGAGCTAAATATCTGCCACAGAAGTCAAATTGTGCATATGAAGTATATGTAATACAGCCATATCCATAGGATAAAATAATAATAATTTTATGACAAGCTAATGTCACAGACAGGCCATCCTTCCAAACTCCTGAATTATTAATAGGTATGCCAGACTTGTGAGGAATTCTAAAAGGTAGGCATTTATACAACAATATTCAGGTTATTAGGAAATAAAAATAGAAATAGAGATATTTTGTATATATTGTGTCTGAACCTAAAAATCTACAGCTTGATTTTTTGAGTTCTGAGCCCCAATCTTTGTTTAGCCTCCATTTATTGCAGTAGCTACATCCTGTCCAGCACAAGCTTTAAAGCAAAAGAAATGGCTGAAGGCTTTTACCCAATATTCTTCAAGGTTTCACAAATATGTCTCCCATTAAAGCAAGATCATCTTATGTTGGTACACTAAACTGCTGAATATGGATAGTAATTATTTACCACAATTTAAAGACATTAAGAACTTGTCAGAATCAAATCAATTCTTGGTTAAGTAAGGTACATTAATAATTGCCAGTTGATGAAACTAATATGGATTTTATTTTAAACTGAGGGAGAAAGAAAATATTCATCATCCTTGCCATTTTTATGGAGTTATTCAGAGAATGAATTATTGATTATAGGCACAGGACAAGTGAGTAGACTCTAGGTATTTAGATACTTGTCAGATTAAGAAGTATGATTACATTCAAATGCAGAATTGCAACAAAATGGGTGCAGTGGCTCACATTCCATTGCCAGTGGAGAATAGCTACACATGGCTCGAATTAATTGTGCAAAATAAGATAGAATTTGGTTCTGGATAATGCACAACTCAGGAGCAAAGTGCTAATGTAAAAACAACAGCAAAAAATGTCCCTCCCCTATCTTCCACGTTTCTGGGAAGGCCCCCTTCACACCTAGTCCCCAAAGTGAGAGGCTCTGTGCCAGTGTAGAGGTTCTTGTGTTCCCAGAGTGAGTCTGCAAGGGACAGGAGAAAGTGAGCTTGGGTGGTCACCTGCTCCAAAACCTTCGGCACTGCAATTGCTCCCATGAGTAAGTCAGATGCAATTGCATAGCTGTAGGCCAGTGTACACTGATTAGGGATCAACCATTAATTTTTGTGCAAATGCCTTTCTGGATTTTTTTTTATATTTGAGGGAATTATAGTATTAGAAATAATTTGCCTTCAACTGTTTCTTTGCTATCAAAGGTCATGCTCTGCATTTTGAGCTACATGAAGGCAGTCATGATCATTCTTTGTGAGATAACCTCTCCACTAATTCTATTTTTCAGCTGTGCTTATTAATAGTCAGACAAGGATGTGATTTAGGCAACAGCATAATGATAAATTGTTACATTTGGTTAATGTTATAATTTGTTGGTGCAGCTATGCCTGTGTGGCTCGGGTCACCATCTTCATAGAACTGTGTGGCAAGAATAACCTTTGATGCTAAAAGCGATCCCACTGTTGACATTTTAACTGGAACATTTTCATGGGGCTACTAAGAATGACATACAAACTACTCTTTGAAAGGTCATACATATGTGTGTATTGATTTTATATTTAGAGATGCTTTCAGCAGTCAAGAGATACAGGTTTCTGCAAACATCTGTTAAAAGCTCTGCATGGTTTCCTTTTAGGACTGCAAGTAGAGCGTTCACAAAGATAAATTAAAACCAGGATTAAATTCTAATTATTTGCCCTTTAAGAAATATTGAGCATTGGGAAGAAATTCAAGCTCATTTTTGTTTGGAAAACTGAATCTAAGTAGTTAGACTGCAATTATAGTTCCTCTTTTGGCCACTGACCCCCTGATAGAGTTAAGTGAAAAATATTTTACTGTAAAGCATTTACACCACCTGTAATGTGTTATATTCCAATACATTTCAGATCACTGAACTGAGATTTTTTAAAGTTGACTATACAGATATACAGCTGCATATACTTGAAAATTTAAGAAGCTGATTTTGTAGGATTTTACCATATAGTGGGGAAGACTTTAAATTTTTATTTGTATAAATACCATCAAAATGAGATAGTAGATGCTTGTCATTTGTGAGTAAATAAATCCTAATCCTTGAGAGGAATAATGGGCATTGGATTACCCAGTGCAATAACTCATTTGCCAGTCCCTTGGATAAACTGATGATTAAGGAAAAGCACTTTGTAATGTGTGATTTAACCCTGCTGATTTCATTATAATGATCTGAATGAGACATGATGAAGTGACTTAGATACATGAATCTCTCGACTGCAAAAGGAAAAAGAAATCCATAAAAGGAGTTGCAATATTCCACCCACACAAACCATTTGAGACCCTGCTGATCCTTCATATGTTTGTTGTGGAGGAAAACACAAAGGTCTGGAGTTAGAAGAGGACTTCATTGCCACAGTGGTGGTGTTACATTATTTAACTTGGGTTCTTGGCCCTCCAAGCCTGGTCCACAAGGCTGCCTAGAGTGACAGCACAACTTGAAGGAAAACTAAAAGCCTCCCAATCAGCTCAAACTTCCTGCACAAAATCCCCCCCGCAAAAAAAAATCCAGGAGAAAAGCCATGTTATTTCATTTCTTTCATTTTAGTGAAGTAGCTGTGACAAAAGTGTACCAGGCTGACATGGGGTAGCTTTACCTTTAAGACATCTGAGGAAAGAGGGGAAGTTGAAGCTGCTGGTGGCTGATGGGAGTTCTTCCTCCTGACCAATTATCAGTCATTTCTAAGAATTGAATCTATCTAAGCTTCTCAGGGAAGGAGAAAACATTGATCTTAATCAGATTTATTCATGAACTGGGCTCTGGACTTACCACGTCTTAACCACATCTTCTTTGTGTTCTGGTCATGCTTAAAAGCAGGTCCTGATTCAGGGGAGAACCTGCAGCAGCCCAAGTACAGTGGAGCTGAGCAGCAACTCAGCTGCAATCCTGAGGATCCAAATTTTTCACTGAGAACCATAAAATATAAGTCACTTTTGGAATCTATGCCCCAGTTTGTTTCTGGTATAAGATAACTGGAGTGTGTTTTTAAGGGCCCTATAAAAAGGACATTGCAGGGACTGGAAAGCAAAGTCTGATAGGGGATGGAAACATGGATGAAGTCAGTGGCACATCTGGTGGAGGCTTAGAGTGGAATACACCCCAAGACTGCAGTGACACTGTTCCCAGTTGCCAGTGTTCCTGCACTGGGTGCTCAGCTGTCACATTACTTTTCTTCATAAGCTCTGCAGAGGCCAATATATAGAGGGTGTGATAGTAAATGTCTTTCCTGAGTCCAACCCACCCACTGATCCCACAGCCCACTCCTGTCTCTACAGCCATAGGTACAAGCTATCATCTTCCTGAGGCAGATTTTTCATGGCTGGAGAAGAGAATTTACATGTGGATTGGTCTTTTTCAGCATATAACCTGTAGGGTAAAGTCCAGTTCAAAACCATCTTATTCCTTTTCTTTATATGCCCTTTTAGTAATTTCAAACCTGTACACCTTAACTACTTTTTATGGCTATTTTTCATACAACTTTTAATTAACAGTAACTTTTCACATTAAAATTTAATTAATTTTTCCCCCATAGTGAATCATTGGTCAACAATTCACAGCAAGTCTTATTAAAATCCGATGTAATTACTCTCTGCACGTACTGAGAACATTACAAACACTTGGTTCTTACGGTCAGAATGATTAAGGAATTGAATTTACTGAATATTATTGTTAGAGCTTACACGTCCACCAAATCAAATGTATTGGTCCTTTGTGTTAGACTTGTAAAAACTCCACTTTACCCAGCCAAGCTACTCAGCTAAATCCTTTCTATCAGATTGGAATTGGAAAGGACTCTGGACTTTGTAGGAAAATTTGTAAGTGCCATTCTTCTTTTTGTTCTTATTGCTTGGATTGCTGATTGCATTCTCCCCTGTCTGCCTCACTGGATTTTCCACCAGGGATTTACAACAGCTCGCCATATAAAGAAGGAAAGAACTGAATAAATAATGACCCATTGACGCCTGCCAATTCTGAAGAGGTTATTTACCTGGGGCTTTCAAGTATTTCATAATTATTTGACTCTACTGATGGCTATTGCCAAGTCCACATATTTCTAGACTCCTGCTGCAGGCTGCACAAATACATTCCAGGGTTCCAATTATGCACCGCCTCAGCCCAACACGTAGCTCTTCCACTCAATTTACCATGCTAACAGGTGTTCCTTAGGATTTATTATGTGATGTGCCACTCATCACATACCTGCCATCACTTCTTAGGTGTCAAAGACTCACTTTGCCTTCTTTGTCCCTCCTCACTCTCTATATTAGCATGTAAATCATCTCTATTCTAGCAAACTCTGAGGTTCTTTCTGTGATGCTTCCTAGAGACCACTTCACAATGAGTGTAGAAAGCAAACAGGTAGAAAAATAATTATTTAAAATGCAGAAGACCTCTGATCTCCATTTCTAAGACCTGGCCTACACTTTCAAAGCAAAAGTCCTAGTTAACAGGACTGGATTAAATGCACAAAATTACTTTCTTGACATTTTGATTTCTCAAAAGCTTTTAAGACAGAAAAATCCCCACACTCCAGTGTATGGATCAGTGCCCTCACAAGTCTGAAGGCAGAGTGCAATTTCTCTTGCTTTCCTTATAAATCAAAAGTGTTGCAGACCCTTCATATCCATGCACTGCTCTGCAGTTATTGACATTAAACCCTGTTCCCATTGCAGGTGGGCTTGGCTTTGATTGACTGTGACCTAATCTATACTGGTAAAGGTGTTCCTGTGGGCATCAGTGCACGTGATGGGGACATAGAAACCTGGATTTGCAGAAATGGAGATATACAATCTGACTCCTTTCTCAAGCTAGTAGTGATTTTCAGATCTGTTCACAATATCTCTACACTGATGATAACAACATATTGTATTTCAAAGAGCAATCAGACAGGGAAAAAGCAAACACATCCAATCTGTCAAAACATAAGGAAAGGAGAATAAGAAAATATTTCCTATGCAGGACTACTCACCAATTTCAAAATGCAACTTCAAGGCATTTGGGTGTGAAGATCTACTTGCTTCTTCAAATTATTCAACTAACTGGCCAACAACAACAATAGCCTCAAAACTGTAGCCCTTTAGTGGATGAATCATGCCAGAATGACTGGCGAGCCCCTGTATATGTACAGCTCCTTATGAGCCAGGTGTTCCTCTTTAAAAGAGGAAAGATAATTTCCCAGATTTTTGTCTAGCTGCCATTATCAACAGACATGATTCCTGGGACAAAATTATAGTGCATATATGAAAACATGACTAAAAGATGAGAGGGGAAAAAACCACAAAACACAAAAAGGAGCTGCTAAGTCACACTGTTATGAAGCTTTCTTCCAGTGAAGGTGCTGCAGAGGAAAATGTATGAAACTATCAGGGGAAACTATTGCAGTGGGCCTGTCTGCTTTTTGATGGTTTTATTTTCCTTCACACCTGAGCCTTGGTTGTCACTTATTAGACCATTCCTGACACAGCAACATAACCAGGAGATGTATTTGGACATCAAAGCAAGATGAGAAGAAATGCTACAGTTCATGGCACAAGGACAGTTTTGTGTATTGATTCTCTTCAGATCAAGTAAAACCTGTAGGGAAGACAAGGGGCTGAAAAGGGGGATTATGTTAAGTATCACATAAAAAATTAAGTTCCTACTAGAGCTTTAAAATTCCTAGCTTCTTTCTCCTTCTTTTATTACCTTCCAGTATTAAATATTTCCTCTAATTCTATAAATTTACTTTCATGTTGGCAAGAATTTTTACTCACAAAAAGAAGAACGGGGAGCTTTCTAAATCACAGCTAATATATAGCATCTACAGTTGCTGAATAAAAGAACCAAAACTTACACTTTCTTTGATGACAGACAGAAAAGTGTGATGACAAAAGCTGTGTGAAACTTGGTGATAACAACAGGAGCTGTCTGCATTGCTGAGGCAAGGGTTTTGAACAGCTTTGCTGTCTGTGTGAGCTCACAGGAATGTTCATTTTTAGTTTTGAAAGTTACAAAGGAATAATTAGACCCTTTATCTGGGAATGAAAATGCAGAAAGGCATTGTGGGCCCACAGTAAACTTTCTGATGGAGGAATTCTATGCTTTCAAACTTGCAATGCTAGGTTAGATTTGCACACCATGAGCAAAGCACATTCCAGCTGATTAGGTTCTCCATCATGTGCTTTATAGCATATGAATGCTTGCTTCTTTAAAAATACCTCCATGGTTAATTGTAATGCTGTCACATAAACTATTAATGCCAGGACTCCAAAATGGTGCCAACACAGCCAGTTGTAAGCTGCAGTATTTTATGGCTAAATACTAAGTGTAAATATGAAAATGAGATTGGAACAGGCCTTGCTCGGCACTGTTTAACATTGAGCTTAGATTCTTCTCTTTAGAGCACACATAACTTTCCACATCAGCCTTCCCTTGTGTGTGTTTGTTAGGTGTTTGAGTGCATCCCTCAGCCCTGATGAAACAGGTGCTCCTATAATACCCTCAGAAGAGCCACCTTTCATGGAGAAATAAATGACAGCAGTGGCAACTGCAGAACAAACAAAAGTTAGCTACTGCATATTGTCACAGCAAGGATTAGTCCTTAGAAGAACTTTATTACACTTTGTCATCTTTGTGACTAGGCAGCTGTGAAAACATGTAAGAATCCTACACAGATTTTCCATTTCCTGCCAGCTCGCTAAAACAAAGCAAAGTGTCTGGGAGAAGTAGGGTATGTGCAACATAAATGGTGAGGAAGCTTAGCAAGCCTGTTTAACTTCATGCCATGCTGAAGGATGGAGAAGCTCATGAGGTTTGTGGCTATTCAGCTCTCCAAGGCAGCTGGATTGAACATCACTCCTCTGCTGAGGGAGTTCTTTTTTAAGCATTTGTGGGCTGGGGAGCTCGAGTGATTTCAGCACACAAACTCCTCAGAACACGCCCTTCTCCTTCTAAAACTTTGGCGACAGCATCTGCTTCTCATTCCAGATTCCAAACATGTCCCAGACCCACCTCTCCCTCCTTGATTCTCGGGCTGGAAATGCTGGTTTTGTACGGCTGGTCAAAGACTGCCTTAAGCACCTGGTTATTCTCATTTCCCATTTGCACCTTCCCGACTCCTCTCACCACTCCTCTGATTGTCTAGCATGGCTGCAGAAGAAGATTAGCAAATAGACACAAGCTAAACGAGTCTACTTTAAGGAAAATTTGAGCTCTTCACTGCAGTGTCATTGTCCCTGTCTTCAGCCCTGAGGTAGCAGCAACCTGAGAAGAAAAGCACAAAGAGTACTAAACATAAGGGAGAAAATGGCCCCTGCTGCACATAAACTCCCTTCACATCCTAATCTTCTCAAAACTCTGCAATTCTCTCCCTTCATTCCCAGGGAGTGGGTGTAGGAGATACCCACCTGCCCCTAAAAGTATAAGGCTTTTGCTAATGCAGTTTGATAAAATACCCAACAGCAATTCTTAGTGGTTTTGGGGAAGGGTGCTCCGTGTGTGTTCCTCAATGAAAATAACTTTTCAGAAGCTTATCTAAATAGGTTTTCCAATGAACTACAGACAATCATGAAACCTAGCACTTTCCTTCTCCCCTAGAAGTTTTATAGTAGCTTGCATGTAAAAAATGAATCAAAAATCCTTTTGAAACCAAACAAAGAAGAGACACGACTGTCCATGCTTCTCTGTAGAAGAACAAAAGAATTAGATGAAAGATGATAGACATGTTGTTTAGGCAATATGGAAAAATGCTCAAAGGTTATGCTTGTGAATGAAATATAAGACTTTGTGAAACACAAAATAGAAATAGAGGTGGAATATTTATATAGGGTGCTGGTTTTTTTGGTGGTTTTATTTTTCAGGAAATTGGATTCATGTTCCCAGTATTGAATGTATTAAGTGGCTTCATTTTCCCTTTAGTTCTGTAGACTACCTACATGAAGATTTAATGTGATGGCATTATTTTGAATTTCCTGATTTCAAGATGGGTGCCTGAAATCTAAACTAAATAGCCTGAAATGATTTGAACATGTCCTTATGTAGCACTGGGCTGCTGTGCATTTGCCACTTTAATGAAGTCAGTGCAACAAGACATTCTGTCATTCAGAGCAGCAAAAGCATCACTGCATGCTGCCACAATTTAAGCTCAGCTAATTTTCTTTTTTTTTTTTAGATTTAATATCTTTCCTCATTTTTTGTTGCTCTGCTTCATCTCTTTGGTCATGGTGTCTACATTAGGAATTAAGTTCAGCTGTTTCACTCCACAGCTCTGTTCCTATTGAGCTACATTTCCTGGTGTATCATCTGTACCCATTAACAGCTGCTAGATCTGTCCCAGCTGTTTTATGGAGCTTACCCTGACACATTGTGGCAAATTGCTATTTTACAGTGCATTGTCTATTTATTTTTCCAGTGCATCATAGAACTTGCCTACCTTGCTGTTGTAGGAGTTCCTATCATTAGTGGTATTGCTTTACATATTACTCCCACATATGTTACAAAGTATGAAGCAGTCACAACAAATATGCCACTGAAAGCTGTTCTCTGGTCAGCCTTTTTTTTTCTGCTAAAGAACTTTCTTTCTCTGGACAAGAAAAAGTCATTAAGGATGTTTTTACTCAAGTAAGAAAACAAATGAGTAAAATGTTGGATCAGAAAAAATAAACATCAGATAAAGTGAGGCTGTGGACTACAGATAAATTGCAGAAAAATTACTGTCAATAACTTGTTATTCATTTTACTGTTGCCAATCTCCTGGGGTTTTTTTGTCATATAATATTTAGAGAAGAGATTACTGTTGGGAATTACAAGAAAGAAGACAGGAAGAATAACATGCATCTATCCAGGCTGTAGATAATCTCACAGTCAGGCTGCCTTTGCAAAAAACCTGATGGTGGGATTAGACTCTACTAAGATTACCCTGAATCAATCCCATGTACCTGTCTGCCCAGCTGGAGGCTAAACAGTAACAGATGCAGGGCAAGGACACATCAGTCTCCCTCTGGCATTTCCCAATCTGCAAGCAGCCCTACCCCTACCACAGAGTGCAAATGAGGTGTTTCCAAGCTGGAAATCTGCTTAGGGGAGCCTCTGCATCCCAAGTCTCCATGAGCATGTTGTAAAACTTTGAGGTAGTGAGGAGTGAAGAAGGCTGTGTGAGCTCCCTGTGAGCACAGGGAGGACTGGGGTTTGGACAGGTCAGTCTCACAGGTGGCCATCACTAGAGACTGACAGACCAACAAACTTGCAGTTTTTGTTCAGTCTGGGACCCTAATCACATGTCATGTGCACGCAAGAGAAGACCCAGAGCACTCTGGATTCAAGCACGTCTTTCTGACCTTCAGGGAGTACATGAGCTTTAATGCAGCTCTGCCATGAAAAAATAACCAGAACCACTCTACTATCTCTTTCTTAAACAAGCAAGGGGCCACCAAACCCCTGTGTCCTCCACATCTGTGAAGGGTTCTGTGTATGTGGCAGGTGGAGATTATGTTCTCTAACTGTGAGCAGGTAGAAATCACAGTGGTGTCTCTCCCTTCACATACTGTAGGGCTTTTGTGGTAGGTGAAGCCATTATCTAGCTGTGCTCTTCTTCCCAGAAGTGGTCACAAACCACCCCAGGTAGAGGAAGCAGGTTTCACATCACCTTCATTCAGAGATGTAGATACACACATGGAAAATTGTAACTGCAGGGTCTTGGGATAGCAACAAAAGCTGCATTAAAACTCTTCAATTAAGCCTCAGAGTTCCATGAAAACTACTGGTACTGGAGGATTCATCCTCTTCTTCTGATGGATCTGTAATGGTTAATTCAGAATGGCTAGATGGTGCCATTTACCCCATTCCCCCAGTCCCTATCTGCATCATCTGGACCGCAGACTCAATGGTTGACATCAAAAGCTGGACTTGATGATCTTAGGGGTCTTTTCCAACCTTAATGACTCTCTGGCTCTAATTCATACAACCACAGTAGTAGTACTGTCAGTCTACTAGGGGAGACTCCAACCCCAGCTTCAGACTTGTTGTACAATGTTGGACACCTACAGAAGATAACCAGCAGTTTGAGACATAGGTTCAAGAATATTAAGAGCAGATCAAGTTGCAAATAAGACTGTGAGTACAAAACTAGCTAAACTATATGCAGGGGAGCTACTAATGGCATCAACATGGTGTTCTGTAAGGATCCATCTTGTGTCCACTAGTTTTCCATGTTGTTAATGAGCTGGATGATGGAAAGGATAATGATTCCTAAATCTACAGGGTACACCAACATGGAAAGAGAGAAAGGGAAGGAAGAACAAAAATTCTGACAAATTGGAAACGCAGACACAATGAGATCCATGGTCTCAGGGGCACCTAGAAGTTTGTAAACCAGGCAGAAGCACTGACTTGCATGAATATACCTGGTGAACTTCTGGACAGACAGGATATTTTCAGAAAAGAACCTGGGCATATCTTTTGTTTGAGTGAATAATATCAGTCTGCTATCAAAAAAAAAAAAAAAAGCAAACAAAAAATAAAGTTTATTGCACTGTATGAACAAGACCAAAACCTGCAAGAAAATGACAATTTTCTTCCAAATGTAAAGGTTCTGATGAAACACACTATATGTTTTTAGGTAGTTTATAACAAAAAGGGTGCAGGGTACAAAAAAGAGTAAAAATGAATATTAATAGAGTCAGCTTGCAACATGAGGGATTTGGCATAGATTTCAAGGAAAAACTTTCTAGTGGTAAATATAGCAGTGCACAGGGATAGATTTCCTGGGAAGCCGCGCATAATAGATTGGCATCTGTCAGCTAATGTACAGTTGACTACTGCAGGTAAAAGTATAGATGGGATGGTCTCTTGATTCTCTAATTTTTGACAAAATGTTTCATTCTTATTTAAGCAAAAGCAAAAAATACTGCAGAGTTCAAATAATCATGTTACATTTCACAGCTTAAAATGCAGCTGAAACGAAATGCAGGAGTTTCTGTTTTATTATTTCTATTTAAAAGAAAAAAAAAAAAAGAATATGGAGCTATGTGCAAGATAATTAGAAGATACCATTTAAATTACTCCAATAGTGTACTAAAGCTCATATCTTCCAGGAAATAAGCAATGTCTCCTCTTTGACTAACCAATATTTGCATGGAGACAAATTATTTGTGCACATGGTTATGGCCTCACAATGGAAGACTGTCAATTTAATATGTAGAATAATGGAGACCAGAGTGCTGAAGGAATTTAAATTATTACCTTTTTTTGTTTGTTTGTTTAAATAGAGGAATTGTGTGTTTGTGCATGTATGGGTGTGTGTACAAGTACACACACACAAGCCATGTTTCTATGAATATACACAATAATGTCTAAATTCACATTGTGTCAAACTAATGTTTTATTTTGTTGGTGGTTTTTAATTTTATTTTTTTTTCAGGGTAGAGGTGTTTCTTTGTTTTTCCTTTAAATGATATTAAAGGGCTCTGGCTTCACATCTTCATAGTGTTTATTCATTGCTATTGGCAATTTGAACATAGTGGTCTCAGTACCAGCCTCTTATCCACACAGGCAGAAGAAATTTTTATAGAGAGGGTTGAAAATGTTGCTTTGCACAGTGTTACAATCTAAGCAAAACACTCATTGAGTGCACACAGAGGTGGTCTTATTTTAAACCTTCTTCCTTCATCTCAAGCCAAAGAAATCCTTAGCAATTGCTATATACAGGCCAAGCTTTTATCTTCAACTAGTTGTGCTATATTATTCTGCTAGAAAAACACTGGGAGAATATTTGGATAATGGATTATACTTTTCAGCCTGAGGTAATTCAAAAGGTTGAAGGGATTTTGCTCAGTGTTATATCCAGTAAACAGAGTATCACCTTTCAGCACAGCCAAGAATGGAAACATTCAGCTGAAAATGTAAACATGTTGGTAAGTTATGAATGTGAAGAAAGGAAATGATATTGTTTTGCTATGAAGGTTCAAAATAACCACTGAAATGGCTCTAAGCAAACCTCAAATCTTCCAGTCACATGCAATTCTCAACACTTCTTATTTACCTTGCTGTTAGGAATAAGAAAAAAGAAACAGAATTTTATATTAAACTTATTTTGTCCTTTAGAGACATTCCAGAATGCTTTAAGGGCTCATATACAGAAATCAAATAGAGCTATGGAGTGAAGCCACAGTTTTAGAAGCACACAAACTGCACGTGCCAATTTTTCTAAATGCCTAACTGAATCTGAGGCTGCAAACCCACTAATGGCACAGATTATCCCTGGGGTGCTTGGAAGAACACTCTGTTACTGTACATGGAGCTATGGGCTCCAGGGTCATGGCAGGTCAGGCTCTCAACTCATGTTGAGGATCCTTTGATTAAAAAAAATAGTCCAGCTAAGAGATTATTTAAATTTCCTCCAGCACTTCTGAAGTCTACAATTCCACACAAAACAAACCTGAGCTAGGGTGTAGGTCTTTTAAACCATGTTGCTGAAACTGCATTTCAGCAGTCACTAAATGATAAACACTTTAAAATTGGTGACACTCTACCTCTCATTTGGGGGAAGTTTACCTCACCCGATGCTGGCAGTCATGTCCCGCACCTATGCCACTCACTGCCACATCTGCTCAGTTGGGTTCCTCACGTGTGCTTGCACAGACCCAGGGACATGCTGACAGGCAGGAACTGCTGGAAAAGGTGTTGCTGCCTCCTCAAAACAGGTCCTTGTCCAGCCCTTTGTCAAGGTCAGCTCTAAGTTTTAGACATATGCCATCATCTTCTTTTCTTCATCTCTCTCCCTTTTTGTCTTGGCTGGTCTTGTTAAGGTTTCCAGGAACTTTATGAACCGTCAGACCCACAAATACATAGTTTTCTGTGCCACACAATGCATTCTACATAGAGATTTATCTGAGAGCTGTTTGCATGAACAGCCAAAATAGTGATAATGCACCTTGTTACTAAATATGTATGAATAGCTGCTCAGGTATGCAGAAGAGAATGGAAACTCTCACATTTGGACCTCCAGGGCTGTTGAAGTGACCTCTCAATAGACTGGCAGGGTCTATAAATATAATTCATTCATTTTATCAGCTTATTTGTTAGAGCTTGATTTTCTTCTGATATATTTGCCTACTCCCAATTTCAAAGGTCAGTTTGGCTAGTATGAATCCTATTCATGATTCACAGCATTACATTCTGCAATGCTGCCAAGAAAACAAGCTGAAACACAGTAAAACAACCCTAGGAATCTCATTCACTCTCTACCAGGTATCCTGAGGGCTGTCTCTTATGCTGCAGGAAGAAACCACTTCTATTGCTAGCATGAGTAGAAAGGACATTCAAATTCTGGTGAGCAAGCTCTCTTTAAGCTTGGATGACTGTTGTTGTTCATCCATTAACTGTAGATCTTACTCATACTGTCCCTTCATGGTTGCTGACTTTTGATTGCTTTGGCTGGGTGTAACAGAAAGACTGTGGTTGTTATCAGCAAACACTGTCAATCAGCTTATTTGTTGACTTTGGTGCAGAAATTCACAGCTTGGCTTCCTACTCTGTACACAGCTCTGGAGTGCATTTCTCTGTAAAACAAATGTGTTCCTCCATAATCTTCCTTTTTGTTGCCAAATTTCACAGATACTGAAACAGTGTCCTGCTATATGGTGATAGAAGGCAGCACACAGGCACCACATTTAATCCAGAGTATTTTGTTTCTCCATTTTCAGTTTGCAACTGGCTATTTCCAAATGATGGATCTATCAGTGTCTACCTTAAAATTAAAAGATGTAACTGCCTGGAATTTCACCACTAGATATGAAAGCTCTATAGCAAACCTACTGCCTTTGGATATGAAGTTTAATAAGATTAGTGCTATCTGTACCAGTAGGGATTAACTTGAATTCCACCACATTTCTAGATACAGAAATGTTTGTCTATTAATTGCCTGTTTACTATTGTGCATTGAAGACATTTACTGCAGCCTTGTAGTAAGGTAAATAAATACAATTTTGCCCTTTTCAATGCAGTTAAAAAGGAGTTTGGTTAGCCTAGTATGGAAAGCCTGTCTGCACCCTGTGGCTGCCTGCCTCTGCCCCACAATTGCCTGCCTCTGCCCCACAGCTGCCTGCCTGCCTGCTGGGCACCCCAGCCTTGTGTAAGTGATAGGCACCAAAGAGGTGGGGGTCTGACGCTGCGTGTCTCCTCAGTTCTCACCCTAATCACAGCAGTTCCTGCTTGGGATTGTTTGTTCTATTTAATAATTTCTATTTTTCCTTACCATTGCAAGGAAATGCTGCAGAATGCTACAGAACTTGTTTCCTAAGCATCCTCCCCCTTTTCCAGGCACTCCACATGCCTGGCTGCCTGCAGATACCTTCCTCATGAGTGTGAAGTGCCAGAAAAATGTTCCTCAGAGAGGTTTTTTGTTTCTAATGGCCTTCTCAGACAGGCCACAGTGGAATTAGGAATCAGTGTGGTGATTTAATTGGACAGCTTGCTTTATTTTCTACACACTGGAGATTTTCTTTCCATCTGCTTTCATGGGAATAAAAACTACAGTCCTTAAATGGAGGATTTGGATTGAAATTAGTGTGTTTTACTAGCAGGAGGGATGAGAAGAAATGAAAAGAATATTCTGAAGAAATATTATTTCCAGATGATTCTTAGTGAATCAAAGCAGAATGCTGTTAACTTGATTTTCTTCTTTCTTACATTGGCACAGGTCAGGAATGCTTCTTCTTCAGCCACACTGCACACAGTAACATCTAAACCTGGGTATGAAATGCCTTCACCTTGAAGAAATACCCTCACTTTGAAGATGCTTTCACTCTATCAGTGTTACTCCTTCAGGCTCCCTTTCCATATTTGTAGTGCCTCAATGCCTCATGGTTTGCTGGCAATTTGCAGGGCTAATATTGAGCAATCATTTCAGCAATAAGAAAGTATATAATTATGCCAGATCTCTTCCCAGCTATCTTTAATGACAGGTTAGTCTGCCTTTCAATACTCAAAGTGCATTGTAACAACAAACCACGTCAGGACTAAGAGCAGAAATTGGCTTAATTGAACACTTTATATGAAGGCAAGGGCTAATGTTGCTTTGACAAAGTTAAGATAGCATCAAATCAGAGATGCTATCTTCATGGTGGGCTACTCAGATCTATTAATATCCTGCTTTATAGAAATTTACTTTTTCTATAGGAAAATATCTGCTGTTAGACTAGTTCTATTTTATTCTCCAGTCAGGAAAAAAGCACACCCCTGGATTGATCGAAAACATTTCCAGTTTGAACCACATTACTTAGCAGACATTGATTTTATTAGTCACATGGTGTTGTTCCTATTACCCAGCTGAGTGCATATTCAAGCTCCTTGAGCAACAGTGCTTGTCTTGGCAAAATATAATATCTGGTTTCCAAGGGCACTTTTAAATAAATTGCTAAAATTGTTTTTCTATAATTGTGGAGGGCAAAATCCTTTTCACTTGAATGTTCATAGAAAGAGAAACAAAAGGAGTAGGGGCACATATTCTTGCTTTCAACTCACTCGATGTTACATTGAGTAAACAGAAAATGTTTTTACTGTCTCCAGTTGAAGGTTTCAAATATCCCCCATTTCTCAGTTAGTGAGGAAAGAAAACATTTCAAACTAGGATGAAAAAGAGGCCTCAATAACTGGCAATGAAGGTGATCAGGTTGAGTCTCAGTCACCACTCTAGCTCTACAAAACAGAACTGCTGCAGGAAGAGCTGAGTCGATACAGTCACAACACAGCTGGTGGCAGAGGTTTGTGTTACTGATTTGAATTGATAAGTCAAACCCTGAAAATTTAAATCCCTAGTGTAGGGTTATTTCTTATCCAAGGATATGGGCCTTTTTCTTTCTGGAAACTCCTTCTTGTTCCCTTGACAAATTTTGAAGATTATTTTTGAAAAGTGTTGAAGAATCAAAAATTCCCAGCAAAAACCAGTTTTGTCAGAGAGGTGCTGTTTTAAAGGGAAAAGATGGTGAGCTATGTGAACATTTTCTCCTTGCACCCAGACTGAAGTTCACCTGTGGATTTTGAGATCCAGTCCTGAATGGATGTAAGCGTGGCAGTTCTTGTTCCTTTTCAGAAGAAGATGAACAGCACTTCAAAATTGTATTGCACAGAAATGGCCCACTGTATCAGACTGGTTCTTTACCTTAGAGACTACCTAAACTCAGCCTCTAAGGGTCACACTTTTCACTCATCCCAAGGCAAAACATCATTACTGGTCTGCATTAGGAGTGAATCCCCAACACAGCAACAACATTAGAAATATTTTCTTGTTTAACTGAATATTTCTAAACTCTACTAATTTATAGATGAAACCTCTTCTGGTGCAAAGCTTTATACACAAAAGAGGCACCATTAATAAAATGTTCTGTGACATTTGGCAAATCAGGAAACTTCTGGCTACATTAATCAATGTGAAGCAATCACTTCAAAAAGCCCATGTTTCTGACGAAATGCTTGCATGTTGAAATTAATGTAAATGGATGATAACAAAATATTTTCACACTTTAGTGACAATTAATGGTAGAAATCATTATCTTAATGGCTTATGAACTTTTTACGCTAGAGTGGTGTACAGTGGAAATATAATGACTTTCTATTCTGCACTTGACATAGTAAATTAATGGAAATTATTAATGCACAGAATTTAATTTCTGTGTATGTTTTCTGTTAACTACAGAGAGAATGCAAGTGGTGTTCTGTCCCTCACCATCAAGTCTTCATCTACACTAGTATTACAGGCTCTTTGGTTATAATGGACTAAAAGCAGCACTGTTTCTCCAGTCTGATTCTACCAATAAAGCAGTTCCATCATGGGCAAGAAAGTAAATCAGTTATATATACTTCCCTGTCTGCACCTGTGCCATTGACAACAGAGACCTCTTTCATTTATTTATATATCACTTATTTATAATTGTAATGTGATTGGTATTTCCAGCACATAGGAATAACTTCTGTATTTGGATCCAACTTCAGTTATAAATTGACATCAGTACTTCTCTGTCTCCAGCTCCACATGATCTCATTAACTTCATGCTGTGGCTGAGGTTATCATCACTGATATTTCAAGTAAGCATTGCTGTGCTCTTGGGAACAACCAATGGTGTCTTCATGGACAGTGGAATCGCTGCAGCACATTAAACCTGTTACTTTACAATGCTTGGAGCCTCAAAAGCCTAGAGTTCTGTATTTTGCTGGAATTGCTTGAGGTGAAGCATGCTATATCACCATAACTTTCACATCCTGTTCTTGAGGTGGTTCTGCTAGTAAAATCCTAACAGGACAATTACAACCTTGATATTCTTGCCCTATCCCTTAGGCTTTTCTGCTGCTACCACTGCAAACTACTTAATACAGGATTCACCTGTAGTTATTAATGTCACAGAGATACATTCAAAAATTGTGTAGGACCTTTATCTCATATATCTATGTCCACATTTTTGGGAAAGGGAGCTTTTATACCAGCAGAGTTAAAGCAGAGTAAACAAATAAGGCTCTAGAATCTGTAAAACAAAAGATTTGGGGCCAACTGCCTGAAAGAAAGAAAAACAAGGGTGTTGAATTTTGTGCCACTGTCCTAATGTGACTTGAGAATAAGAACACAACCACCTTTCCCTGGGAGAGAAGAGAAGAAAAAAAAAGAAAAACAAAGAAAAAAGATAAAAGAAAAAAGAAAAGAAAAAAAGAAAAAAAGAAAGAAAGACAAAAGGAGAAAGAAAAGCAAAAAGAAAGAAAAAAGAAAAAAAGAAGTAAGAGGGAAAACCATAAAGAAAAAATAAAAAAGGAAAAAATTAAAAAGCAAAGAAATGCAACTTGCCATAAGTTCAGAAAAATATAGTGATGTTTGCAAAACCTGTAATAATTACAGCTCTTCCGTTAGATCAAGCCGTTACAAAAAAGAAGGAAAAGTTTGACACTTAGAATTTCTCTTCCAAAGAGCTCCCCCATTAGCATGCCCTCCCAAGCAGGTAACTGGCTTGGCAGGTGGAGGAAGCTCTTGCACTTCTCGTGACAATGACATGCTCTCTGTAGCCCATGCATCCTGGGCCAGGAGCAGACAGAGGAGAGAGCACCTCTGGGGATGGTGGCAGAAATAGCCATTTGCGTGTAGAGTTTTGTTCTTATCGGCAGGAGAAGGCCTTTGAGGAATAAAGCCTAGGTAACACAAAGGCATAAAAGCAGAACTCCTTTTTTCTTGTCTGCAGGCACTTCCATTATAAAAGTTAGGGCCTGCTGCTCACACAGGTTTCTGTGTAAATGAAGGTCTGCCCTCGCACCAGTGAGGCAGAAGAAAGGAGTCTCAAGGCAGAAGTTGGCACACACCGGTGTTAAAGTTCCTCACAAAGGCCGTGTGGATAGCAAGAGACACGTGCAAGGCCCCGGTTTCTCCCATGGATGGCCCCCCACACACACCTGGGGCGCTGAGCTTGGCCCTGGGCAGCCGCGGCCACATTCCCGCTAGGAAGGGATGCGGCAGTGCCAGCCGTGCGACACCCAGTCAGAGTAACAAATGTGTGATGAACTGTGTGCCTTTCATGTGACAGCTGACTTGCAGCCAGCCCAGCCACAGCACAGTGCACCTCCTGCGCTCTGCTCTGTCAATGCACCCCAGGGACACTGCAGACTCTGAAGTATTTACTGAAGTAAATACAGACACGGAACTTTCTTTGTAAGCTTCTGGCTCTTCCCTCATTTCAGCGCTTTCTTACCCACCAATAGTTGATGTCTTGCTGTGTATTTCTCAAAAGCCAGGAAAGAGTAAATTTAGATTCTCTCAGGGATAGACTTAGAATGGAACATGCACAGCTCTTCAGGGGAAAGAAGAAAAAGTCTTTTCTGGTTCACATAAAATTGGACTTTTTACTTAAATACAAATTCTATGCACATATTATCATCTGACATTTCAGCTGAGTCAGCTACTGTCTATGAACACAACTGTTACCAAAGAATGCTCATTCTCCAGAACAGTCAATTAAAAAAAAAAAAAGTTTGATTCCTGCAAAACAATGATCAGAAACATGTCAGCACTTATCAGAACCTAAGGTAGGAAACAAAGCAGTGACTTACTGTCAAAAGACTTCACAGACAGGCAAATCTGTGTCATAAGCTACTAAAGTAAGCTACTAAATGCTGCTTCATCCACTGAAGGAAACTTAATGCATATCTTACAATTTGAAGAACAGGACAAGAGGCAAGTGTGCCTCAGCTAATACAGAGCAACCTCCAAGGTGTCTCTTCAGGGTACAAACCAAGAGGTAAAGGGCAACAATCTACACAGAGACACAGATAGGAACCCCCTTGGCTCCTGCTTTTCACTTGTGCCAGAGCTGTTTGATGGTTGTGACACTAGGCTAGAACAAGCAGGAGGGAACTAAAAAGTCCATCCATAACCTTTGAAAATGAGCTCAGGTGTCTTCGAGTGAGTGGGTATTGTTCAATTCATGCCAAAGGATGAGGTGAACCTGCAAGGAAAAATTAACTATCCCTCTCTTCTCTATGACTGGATGTCACCAGGGTCCTTTTGAAGGTCATTTGAGACATGAATCTGACTTCTCAGGTGCAATTTTTTTTCTTCTTTAGCTGTAAAACAATATTGGACAGCTCAGTGATGTGATCAATATATTTCAGACATTTCCTGAAGTTGAATCACCTGACTTATGTAGGAGGGCAGTATATAATGATGCTGTTTTGCTTTACAGCTCAAAAAGACAGGCAAGGATGATATAAATCAGGAATCTTGACATGATTCATAGGTACCCATATTCCCAAGTGTAATAGTACAAAATAAAACCACAAGGAAGCAAACTCTGATCAGGGTGTACCATAAGCACAGTAGTGGAGCTGGTGGCATCCCTGCTTTGTCAGTGAGGGAAAGACTGGCTAACACATTAGTGGGCACATTGCTACTTAGCTAAAATAAATGAACCCTGCAAAGCTGCCATTAAATAAAAGGAAAAAAAACAAAACAAAACCAAAACCACAACTAAACAGTCTGTCAAAGTACTCTCAAGAGAAGAGGAATACTGAGGCAATGTCAGCCTGATTGCCATCAGGCATGGCTTGATGTTTGTGGAGAGTGACATTGTGAAATGCTCCTGAGAAATCTCCCTTTGGCATGGGGGAGAGTTTTCACGTTTACCCTAGAACCACTTACTGAGCTATTTGCACTCATTGCCACAAGAGTTTCTGTCAAGAGGACAGCTGGGAGCTCTGGCAGGAAAATGTTTCTTAGGGTGCCATTCACTAAGAAATACATGATACAAGCAATCCAACTTTTCTGGGTTGTTCTAACCATAATGCAAACATTACCCAGCTTGAAAACACAGAGATGCTCTGGATGAAAAAAGGAATGCTAATGAGACCACAGAGGAGCCAAAAACAGTGAGTGTCAGGAGAAACATGGACTCCTTTTGCCCTGCTTGGCAAGGTTAAGTGCTTTAAGGAGTTTTCTCTCATCTGAGGTTCTCTCATCTGCAACAAAAAGGAAGATAGAAATATTTTGGTGATGTTAAGGAGGAAAAAATATTTTGGTGAGGATGGGGAGGAAATAGGTAGTTGGATTGATGGGTTGCTTGCTTGCTTGCTGTTTAAAAAGAATAAAATATCTTTTCAAATAAAAATCTTGGAAGCAAGATGAAAGGTACATTTCCACAAACATAAGCGTTTTAGAGACAAATTATCTAAAGCTTGGTTTACATATATTTTATTGCTCACAAAGTAGAACAACATTATTAATAATAAGTAGTCAAGGTAACTATTGAATGGTGCTTGACAAGAGGTGCTGATCAACCCTATCATAAAAAGATGAAAAGATACCTGTGCCTTGATTTCCTAGACTTGCAGGCAGCTCTTTATTCAGAAATGGGTGCTTCTAATACCTTCTAATAATTTAAAGATTCATAGCCCAGCTGATGAGCTACTTAAATGTTTCTGCTCCACTAGGTCATGATGGCTTGTTACTTGTCTGCACAAAGTTCCATTCTCCAAGTGGCAAAACTTCCCATGCCTTTGGATGCAGAGCTGGGCTTTCAGATAAAATTGCCTGTTTTCTGCAAAATTGTTCTGCAGAAGGGGGAGGAACGTGGCTGGGCATGTTAGACAAAACTTCGCATTTTTATGCTCTCTCTTCTTCACTGTTCTTTTTCTTTAAGCAACGAAATCATCTACAAAGTATGCTTTCTGTTAATTAAGACAAGGATTTTGGCCTTGCTGCCCTCCTTGCTTCATTTGCATGATCTGTTGAAAGTTGTCCTGCTGATACTAATCACATACTGCCTTGCTGACAATCTGATTTCTGCTCAAGTAATGCACTTACATTGTAAAAACCCTAGGTCTCAGTTGTCTAGCACAAAATTCAGCTCTACCTGCAAGTTATTCTGACTGACCAGAGTGCTTCATCAACACAAGGCATTAGTTAACTTCTCACTTATTGCTCTGGTGCAGAGGCATCAGGTGATTGCTAGTTTGAAGCACTCATCCCAAGCTCTGGCTGCACAAATCACATGCCCACTGCACATGCAGTCTGGATTTTAAAAGGTAAAAGCAATGGGGTATATTTGCAGCTCTATAATGGTGGAAATTAAAAGCATAAATCCTCTCATGGTGTACAGGAGGTTTGTACCGTAGTTGCTGTTAAGTGTGTGAAAAATTTGGACTAATCAGGCCATCACTAAGAGGTACAATTTGCAGGGGGCCACTCAGTATAAAACACATTAGGACTTCTCAGGTTCATTCTCTCTTCTATGCGTTTTAGACTTTTTGCCTTACTTTGACCCTATCAAGCTATTTAAAGGATGTTAAGCGCTTTGTTCCCTGAAATTCACAGTCCATAGCTCCCATCCTCTCTTTTATCTCTGAAGAAAAGGACAAGAAAAAAGAAAAAAAGGTGGGGAAAAAAAGCCTCTCTGTCCTGGTTACAATCATTTGGCCAATGCTAATGCTTTTTACAGAAGTGTCTCACCTGGGATGTTTTACTCATTCCCCTTCGACTGATTGTTATTAAAGGTCTTTGGAGATACTTTTGTTTCATCCTTCTGTTCTAGTTTAGCAAGGGGGATGACATACCAACTGAAATGTCTGGAGGCTTGTTAGCAAAAACCCTGTCACTGGGAGGGATCAAAGTGTTTTTGTGCTGAGTCCCTGGGGCACAGATCCTGGCAATACAGATGGACTCAGATGCAGCCTCCACATGGTTTAACATGACAAGCAGCTGGATCCTCAAGCCAACAGACAGAGAGTTGTTTTCTCAGGATGAATAGTATTTCTCAAAACCAGGGGGTGAAATGAGCACCACTGACAGAAAACCTTAATTTATTTCGGGATATAGGAGAAAAATATTACTTCTTTCATCTTACTGAGAAGAAGGAACTGATTCTTCTCTCTGCAAAAACCACAGAATGAAGATCTAAACAAACTCATCAGTGCACATCAAATTTTTTTAACAGCAGGGGAGTTGAGAACAATTCACTTTCATGAGGCCAGCCTTCTGTGTTAATAAGTAATAGTTTTTAAAAAAAACATTTTAAGAAAACCAGCCCACACTGAGTGTCAAATGTATATGTAATCTTTGCAGTCTAGCTGGAAGATGATCTACAAACACAAGCTGGCTGTACATCTATAATCAAATAATTGACTGGCTGACAACCGAGACCAGTATTTTGCTTGATGCCCTTGACTAGACAGGAAATGGCATTTCCTGCATCTTGATAAAGCAGATGTTGCTTGGTCCCTCCAGCAAAATACACAGCACCAGGGGCATCTTTAGTAAAGGTTTCTTCCAACACATGCAGTAGCGGTCAGTTAAAAAATAAATATCCTCCTGCAGTTTTATTAGGCACTAGCTCCTAACAGGCTAAACTAAATTTAGGGCAAAAATTATGCAACAGATATACCTTCATAGCTGGCTACATCTGTTGCACTGCTTATTTCCCAAAGTGGCCGTCCTGCTCTCATTTAGGTTGTGCCCCTCCCTGAGGACACGCTCCCTCCTGCACAGAAGCACAGCACTTTCTCAGGAAGCAGGGATACAGCACAGGCTCATGAGTTCAGGGTGACTCTTGAGTTAAGTACAGCTTGGTAGTTCTGAGCTAGTTGTTTTGCTGTCTGCCTTGGTTTCTATTAATTTAACCTACAAGGTTTCATTCTTTTTGCGGTTTGCCAGTACAGAAATAGTAACTGTGACTGCAGTTAGTAAATAGTATATGATTGATGTTTTCCAGTTTGAATATGTGCCTTTCTTTGGCAGTTTACTTCACAGACGTGGATTAATCTTAAATGCCTAAGTCACCTCCCATGCAGTTTATTTTGTTGTCCAGCACTTCAGAAAGTCTTGAAGAAGGTAGTCAGCTTCTCTGGGGATAGCCAGAAAAGTGGAGGAAGCAATGTACAATATGTGCAAGCAGCAGTCTCTTCTTTTTCTATGATTACTTTTCAGTTGGTTTCATTGCCTGGACCAGCTCACCTCAAAAGCACACAAATACCATCAAAGAAGAAAGAGAGAAGATGAAGAAGGAACATGGGGTCAACTGCAATCCCAGATGGCAGTTGCCTCTGTGAATGTGAGATCGGGATCTCAGCAGACCTCTATTTATAGTATTTCCCAGAAGGGAGGGGAGGTAGTTTAGTTCTTGCCTTCTGGAAGAAATAAGAGCATTACCATCTTGCCAGAGATCAGTGCTGCCAGCCTGTTTTGCCAAGAAGCATTTGGGACTGCAGAGTGTAAATGCTCCCTTGATGAAATATGAAGAATTTGCATTACCAGATTACTCCACCAATCTAATGCACGTTCTGTCCCTGACAGAACAGCCAGCACAAGTTCTTCAGAGACTGAAGTCCTTATAATAAACAGTTTTACAGACGATAAAATTGTGAAAGCCTCTATGCAGACAAATCCCTGCAGTTTTCACATTCAGTTTTCACAAGTTAAAAATGAGGGTTGACCATAGGATTTTGCCTAGAAGAAAATGTCGAGTCCCTGTTACCCTCAGAGATTATAAAACTAACAGTGGAAATACAAAAGCAGTCCTAGAGTTATCTGAACAGTAACAAAGGATTGCCCTTAAAGGACACAGCCTTTAGTTTATATTTACAGGGAAGATGGGTACATGTTCCTGTGACTTCTTTTTTTTCTTCCCACTCCAAGTGCTGATGTCTGAAAGCTTCTCTCCAGGATGAGTGCTGCAGGATTCCAGATGTAAAACATAATCCCAGTGTGATCCATCAGGCTGGTTATGGCACTTGGTATGCTGCAAGGATAGCTGAGCTGAACTTAAGGAGGTAAAAATCAATTCATAAACAACATTTAGATTTGAAAACTGTCCAAATGTTTACCGCTTGGGTGAAGATAATTGTACTTGCATGCATTTCTGAAATCTATGGCCAGGCTGAAAACAGGTATCATTCAATAACTCATCTCTCAACAGTAGCTGTAAATATACTGGTTGATCTATAAAGATGGCTTGGATTATTTTTTTGTATTCTTTCCTCCACTAGTTCTTCATTGCCTCCTTTTTCTTTCACTGTCTCCACCTCCCTGGAATTAGTTTTAATTTGCACAATCCCTGTAGTATAAGCACACCACACACTTACACTGCAGCCTCTTAGGACCCCACATGAGGAGTAGAAAAGGCTCGAAGTTGTCATATGCACTAACACTTGCAAGCAACAACACTGCAAGGACTGATTTGGAAGTTGGAGGCAAGATCTAAGGGGTTTTTCATTCTGGATCAATGGGACTGATAGGGTTTTCTTGGCATGTCATTGGACTAGACAATTATTTAGGCATAGTCTGTAATCAAGGGCTATATATAGCTCACTTCTGCCAGACCTGAAACAACATTAAGCACTCAGAATATTTAACGAAGATGTGATTCCTTAGTAAATGAGGTTGATCCAAGTCAGCTGTGCCCCAGCCCAGCATCACAACCAGCAGCTCTGTCCCCAGCAGTGATCTTGCCAACTCCCTTGCACTAGGATTGATACCCACACTGCTGCATGAAGAGCTTGTTTGGGGAGATGAAACTAACTGTATAAACTAAAGAAAAAAGCTTCAGAAGTATTCAGTTAGTTCAGCTCTCGTGCCATGACCTTACAAGCAGCAGCAAAAAAAGGAAGGGAGGGAATATACAATTGAGGTCAGAAGGGATGGCAGAATCAGAGCAGCTCTGTTTTGGACCAGCTGCATAGCATTACATTCTTCCTCTTTTCAGGCCCAACTCTTACACTGCTTTTGGGGGGCAGAGAGGCTTCATCAGAGACCCCACACCTCAACATATTAGGGTCTCCTCATGCAAACAAATGCCAACAAATGTTCACCTCGAAAGAAGGGTCTGACTCGGATGGTAAAACCTGGTTTCTGATAACATTGAGAAGAGTGTAGGGTTTTGTGCTGGTTTGTGCCCCAGTCATGGAGGAGAAGTGTATTGGGCAGAAAGGCAACTGCACTGGTTTTGCCTGTGCACTCTTAATCCTGGAGCTCCCCTTACTTGCTTTTACCTATCACTCTGGGGATACTTAATTATTGTATAAATTTATTTATAAATTCTCTTCATTACTGTTCCTGACCCATCCACTAGAGCAATTTTCATCCCATGATCGGTAGAGACCTGGTGGTTTATATCACTTATTGATAGTTCGCAGAGCAAATGTGGCTCTGGGACTTAAGTCATCATAATCTCATCTTGTCACCAGACAATTACTAGGGCAGCAGGTCTGTCTTCCCACTTGGGCTTTTCATTTCCAGCCCCATGTAATTTTATCTTTTGGTGGGATGCAAGAAAGGAGGTAATCCAGAGGCAGGACCAGAAGGCTGAGCATGGCACAGCTTCATTTGGCTGTGGTACTGGTCTTACACTGCCTGGAACCAAACATAAAATAACAGACTGAGAAGCTGGGGATTACTGTAGGCTAAAATTTGCCAAGGATCTCCTGCCCCTCTAAAACATTTTCTGTGGGTTCACAGAATAGAGGAGGCTATAACACCACAGCATTACTATATCCTGTGTGTATCAGTGCTGCTTCAGAAAGGAGAACAACTGCCATCTGACACAATGCAATCAGACCTCTGGCTTCTTCTCCATGCCTTTGGGATTTAAAGTCTTTTTTTTTTTTAGCCTTCAGTTCTCCTGCAAACCTAATCTATCTCTTATTCTACACAAGCATGTAAAGGTTAAACTTGAGTTACACAAAGTTCATAGTGAGGCAAGCATCTATGATTGCTTCTAAGCACCAAAAGTCAACTTGTTTCTTTACTATCCTCATGTTAACATTTCACCCTTGTCTAACACAAAAATGGTTCTGCAAGAGAGCACAAAGCACATGGTAGAAGCCATATGCTAAAGCAAGTGCATACTCTGCTTGCCTCTTGAACACTGTGTTGAGGTACAAGAAAAATGTTTCATCTTCATGTATTAGCCAGATTTGCAGTGGTACAACTGGTACAATGTGGGAAAAAAATATTTGGGAGAAGAGGGGAAATACAGGGATGCAGTCCTGAGCTGCTCCTGTCTAATCTGCGAGCTGATGAACATTGATTGTGCAGTGCTGGACTACTGCCTGCAGACTGCCCAAATCCTGGATTAAACAATCATGCACTGAACTGCTGACTCCACTACATTCCTGTGCAGCCCAGTGCCACAGATATCCATCCTGCTGTCACTTATGTTTAATAATAAAAGCCCATTCTGCTTTGTATTGTGATACATGCAAAACCAACAAGAGTGAAAGAACATTGAGGGTGCAAAGTCAACTGTTCAAAGGTTAGGAAGTGGCAGGTTCAAGATTTTCTGGTCCCCTTTCCACTTACAACACAACCTTTCATTATAAGGCCACATACTATTTTTTTCTGATGAAACCCTGTGCCTCACCCAGTGCAACAGATGGTGCCAATGCACAGCTGTGCAGTATATTGTTTCATTCCCTTCACCTACCATCTAGTTCCAGCCTCTGCTTAACTGTACAGGGATCAAATCCCTTCTCTCTGCATAAAATAATTTATCTCTTCATGGACTCTCCTGTAGTGTGCTTCTCAATATGCCACTTGAATGCTTCAGAAGCAAAAGTTAATTTATCTTTAAATTAGAGAGGAGTATATATTCCCTCCATTTTAAAGATGGGAAGCTGATGAAGTGAAGCTGCACTTACAAAGCACAGCAAGCCACCAAAATGTACCCTCGCACCCCATTTCCTCCCTCGTCCATTCATGCACCCCAGCTTGTGCACACACCTCTCTCAGCGTGTGCAGGCAGGTGTGGGTGTCTGCCCCCCAAAAAAGGGGGTGTGAGGAGGGAGGCAGGCACCTGCACTTCACCCCTCTGATGTGGGGCTGCAGCACAGCACATGCAGCCATCACTGCCTTGCACCCCTGGCTTACACATTAACCAGTGAGATGAATTGGAAAAGCCACCAGATATTTCTCAGGAATCATGCAGTCAGGCTCCAGATTTTCAGAGGACTTTTACTTCAGCACTGTCAAATTTGACCAATCTTGATCTTATGTACAACCATAGCCCAGCATTTTGGTGTGGGGTTGTAAAACCTCTGAGATTTCCAGTCAGAGAATTAAGGAGTATAGTCCAAATCTGTCTGCTGCTATGTTTAGTCCTGCATTTTTTCCAAATGGAAGATTGTCTGCATACAAAATAAAGAATCTTTAGAGTGGGTCAGACACTTCCCAGTGACTTGGAGCCTACAACACAGCCATTAAGAACAATAGGTCCATTATTCTCACAATGGAGAAGGGGCTTGTGCAGAAGAGCAAGAGCCATGCAGTCATGTCACAGTAAGTTGTAAAGCCCCTCGAGTAGCTCCCTAGCCTCAGCAGTGCAGGTTATTGGTGCCATGGAGCCTGAGTACTACCACCAGCACCTCAGCTCACAGCAAACAGGTCTCAGTAATGACTTGCCCATTTGTAACTAAATCAGCAGCAAAAAACACACACTTCCTCTGGAGGAGGTGTCATAGATGTTTCCATGCCTCTGAGACACAGAACTGTGGATCCCTTCCCAGGCAAGGATGCCCTTCCCATGTGTTCTCCATGCATACTACTTCTTTACCCTTCCAGGGTACCCCTTTTGTTGCTATCCTGTCCAACCAAGCCTGAGCCTGAGTCTTCACCATGTTGTCTGTTTTTTCTAGCAGAGCATAAATAAAAAGCATCTGTTTAGTTACTCATAGTGGAACTTGTTTTCACACATTTCCCAGGTCTTTCATTAGTATGCCTGTTTCACAATTACTTCATTCACCCCAAGGACATGCAAGACCCTTCCTCCCTTTCAGATATTTGATTATCTTTTATTGTTTTTTATCTTTTTTTTAATTGTTTTATCATCTTTTTATGTTATTTTGTTTTGTCTGCCTGGATCTTCTTCCTGAAATTGCTGACCAGCTGCATTGTCACATTAGTTTTTCTAGACCCAGTATTATTCCAGCGACAATCTTTTGTTTTACCCTCACATCTCAGAGCAGTCTCTCTCAGCCTTACTGACTGCTTTGTATCATCTGAATTTTTCATGTTCAGTGAAATTGTTTACAACAACACTGTAATTATTGTTGCATTTATAATTTAACCTGCTTTCACCTTCTGACATAGTAGTCTGGGTGCTGTTTTTGCTGGCCACAGGGATTCACTCCCAGAGTAGCTGAGTTTATTGGAACATTTTGCTTCAGCCATCACATTGCTTCCTTGAAACAGTCAGAGAGAGACTTTAGGGAGAATGCCTTGCACTGAACAACGGTCACCTTTCATTTTCAAGCCAATTCAAGAGATTTCAGGGACTCCTGTAGAGCCAGGAGGCATTGCTATACTTAAAGCAATCACCTCTTAAGCAGCACTGGATTAAAACAGCTTGTTCTTGTTATAGACATAGCCCTTTCCGCTCTCAATCAAAAGGCAAAAAGTACTTTCCTAAGATCTGCTCCTTTTCCTGAGAGCCTATTGGGTGGTGTTTATGCCAGAACAAGGATTCACTAATAATCTTTCTTTGGCTGCATCTACTGCACCACTTGGTGGGTTCCTACCCCAACAATGTGTGTGATCTGACAGCTCTTTCCACTGTTTATTCCCCATCTCTAATGGGCTTTGTCCTCTCAGTCCTTGCAATCTAATCTTAGGATTTCTACTCATTTCCACATCCTCATTCCCAGGTTTCTTTGCTTAGTTGTGAACATCAAAGGGTTAAAGGGGCATCTGCCAACTCCCTCCACATGGAAGTGGTGCTCCACAGGTCATTCTGTCCAGGATCTGATGAATTTGTCATTTAGTGTTGTTTTTCACTTCCTGTATTTCTATCATAATTGTTGGGGCATATTTTTATATTTTTATATTTTTAAATTTTGGATTTGTTTTCTTTTTCGAATGGAAAAACCCACTTCATGTACTGCTTAAGCGAGACTCACCCCTGCACCACATCACACAATAAATCACACAATAACAAAACATACATCTTTTGAGCTTCCCACAACAAGCCAGAATCCCCAGTGAGGAAACTACCTTCCCTTTTGCTCACAGTTCTCTTTTCAGCCCATAAACCCGTGGCCAGCTGCTCCCAGTGCAGCTGCAGCAGTGCATGGCAGGACCTGTGCTGCATTTCTGGGAGTGTGGTTTGCCATGCAGCCAGCAGCTGGGAATGCAGCTCAGGGCAGGTGGGACAACAAGGCCCTGCTTGCCTGCAGGCAAAGGACTACATGTTGCTGATAAGGGCAAAAGAGGAGAGGAGAAGGGGGAGAGAAGGCAGCCTCTGTACGGAGGAAAAGGAAGGAAAGGTTGAAGAGCAAGAAGCTGTTTGGGAAGAAAATTAAAAATAAAGCCCATTCTGAATTTCTAGACGGTGTCATTCCCATCACTGTCCACTTATCACTATCACAGCAACTAATCATTTCATCAAATCTCTCATTTCATCTCATCAGATATCTCCTAGGTAGAAAACTAGGAAAGAAACAGTTTGAATCCTGAGAAAAATTTCTGCTTATAACCTGGCACTTCTCTCACATTGCTGCTGCCTGACACTAGTGCTTTTAGAGAGTAATAACCTTCCCCACATCTGTTTATGTGGAAAATGTCTAATCCAGTCAATTCATCGCAAGGAAGAAGCTCTGGCATCCCCACTCGCTCCAGCATGAGCCTTTCCTTTGCCTTCCTAATTCACATGGCAGCAGAAGGATCTCAAAGTATTCACTTAGTCCTCAGTTCTCTACCCAGGTCTCAAAAGCCATATTTCACTATATCAAATACTAAACATGGGATGACATTTAATTTTCAGCTCAGGTTTTATACCATTCCAGTGCAGCAATCTACAGATCTAATGCCCTGATGTGTGCTCTGTATCTTTTCAGCTTATAACCATGCATTTAGAGAAATACCATTGACTCACTATTCAGCTATTTTAAATTAATTAAAAGGAGACTCAATTTTCACATCCAATCCCAAATCTCTTTGCAAATTTTCAATCTCTGCTTTCTTTAGACACTTTTTCCTCCCTTTCTCACAGATATCACCTTTCTTGGACTATAAGACATGCAAGATAAATTAAAACTGACTATGCAGGAAGGAGCTGTGTGAGTGATCATTCTCACATATACCTAGTCCAGGCTGGCCTCCCTTTTGACTCGTTCTCACAGTATTGTTTGGAGCTCATCTCTCTGCATCTGGTACTTTTTAAGCCTTCAGAGTCCAAATAGAAACCAAACCTCAATTTAGGTTAAAAAATGTAACCCCATTCCAGGGCTGCAGTTCATCTGTAGCTTCAAATCTCTCTGTGAATATACCCTCCTCTCCTCCCCCCAGAAACTAATCCCTAATTCTAACTTTTCTGGAAGTTGACTCCCAAACTCTGCCAATTTGCAGAGATGTCTGAGGAACTTGTGACAGTCACCCCTTGCGTATATTTTTTTCTTCTCCTGAGAGGCTGCACTAATGGTTTGAGCCCCTACAAAGAGCACCAGAGCAGCTGTACTTGGGTCACATCAAAGGTCCAGAAAGTCCAATACCTCATCTTTAACAGGAGGCAATAGCAGATGCTCATTATAAGCTGCTATCAGTTTACATTAATATGCCAGGCTGCACAAATCACAGCTGAAGCCTCTGACTCATCATCTATCTTGGATTTAGCTGCCCTTGTTACAACCCTCAGTCCTGCTTTTGGGGGTGGATGTGGTGGGGAGAGGGTAATCAGTTTAGCTGCATCTATATGAAAGGAAAAGTGAACCAAAGCCTATAGACCTTTCCCAATGGTTTAAATGTGACCTCTTTCTTTTCAGTCAGAAATAGAGCTGGGGCTCCAAAGTGCTACAGGTTCCTGCCTAGCTTCATTCTCCTGCCCCTGACCCCCAAAATGAAAGTATTTCTTCTAAATATTTATGTATGGTTAACTCAACTGAAAAAAAGAAAAAGTGAGTGTGCAAAATAAATAATAGAATTTAAAAACAAGGTTGTTTTACCTTTGCTGCTCTGAGCATGTAGATACTATTTGCAGTAATGAAAGCTAGTGAATTTTTAGATCAAGGTGATATTTAAATTGGAAGCTGTCCTTCTTTACAATAGAGTTTTGCACATTTGACAGGGTGTTAAACTCCATAGAAATCTTCAATGGGTTTTCACCACTGGGAAAGGTTGTGAATATACAGCTTTTTGTTGAAATTGTCATTGTCATTTGGAAATGTAGCCAGAGAGGAAAAGTTTGGATTTCTTTGGAAAAGTTGTCCAGTAAATTAGATAACCTGGTAAATTTTCTTTGTTTAACGGGCTCGTATGTGCTTAAATATTTTACAAACTGTGCTGCTGCTTCATGAAGCATTGGCAAGTATTGAGTCACTGAAGTAACAGGAGTTACTTCTTCCGTAAGGAGGGATATGTAGGAAGAGAAAATGTACAAAGCCTGTAATATTGGTGTGGTGTTTGAATGGCTTGACTACTAGCAGATGGCAGGACAGGTTAATATTTTTAATTTGAACTCATTAACTTTATGAACTGTAATTCTAGCACTAGGCCTGAAACGATCACTGCTTTACCACCCTTCCTTGGACTTTGGAAGACCATAGAGAAACAATCTTAGCCAAATTTTGAGTGCAGTATTAGATGGAAAAAATGATGTTTAGCTGAAGGGATGTTTTCATACTCCTCCTCCTCCTGCAAATTTTTGTTACTGTCAAAATAACTAAATGTTTGAATAGCACCAAAGCTCTCTCAATTTATCTCTGAAAATCATTCCTTGCCCTTCCCTCTTCTAGACAGAAAGACCTATACTTTCCCTTCAATGGAATCTGGTTTTCTAGCCAATGACACTAGTAAATCAAGATTTTTTTACTGCTTTTGCATTTGTGTAAATAGCTATGCAAAGTGATGAAGAAAGGGGCTGTGGGATTTCCATGTACTCAGGGGTTTTTTTCAAATTCATTATCCTCCATGGTTACAGCAGGGTTTTTTTCTCTCTAGTCCTTATGCCTTCTTTTTGCTACACAGTAAAAATTTAAAAAAATCCCAAAACTTGAAGGCAAAATTCATAACAACAGCAGGTTGGAACAACTGCCAGCTTTCCAAAATCATTGTTTAATTGAAAAGTTATAAAGTAAAAGCAAGTACATGAATTGTGGAAATTGTCTGCATGAAACATTTATAGTAAAAACTCCATTTCTTAAAGATAAATGGAAGGACATCTTTTATGCAGAAATAAAACAATTTATCTGCCTGCAAAGCTGACATCTTGTAAGCATGCCTCTGAAGAATAAACTGGAGCACAGAGCTGCAGAAAAATGCAAACTCTACTTGCCAAAGCATTCCTACATCCACATGAGTGACCTAGGGAGGCCATGGGGAGCCAAAGGTGGCACTGAGATGAAATGAATTAACCTGCCTCCTCCCATGTGAAGAAGTGTAAATAAAAATCAAAGGGATCTTTATCCCACTGACAATATGGTATGCAAGGTCACATGGCTTAATATTTTAAGAGGATTAAAGCTAAATCTCTACAAACTTTGAAATGGCCCAACCGAGCCTGTAAGCTTTTCAATTTAAATGGGTGCACAGCATGACTCCTACAATCAGTTAGAATCTGGTAGGAGATGTAGTGAAGTGGACTCTGAAACAATTCAATCCTGTAGTGACAGGTTTTACACATTGTCTGTTAATTTGAAGCTGTGCAGGAGGTAGAAACAAAGCAGATCACCAAAAATAAAGCCCATTATGAAGAAAGTTTGTGTGAAAAGGAAAAATCCTTCATATATATTATTAATCAAATTATGAACATAATTTCTGTAATTCTGCTTTATTTCTAGGAGAATTTTAAACACCAGAGTCTAACTGGAGCGGACAAACCACTTAAACCACATTTCCATCACTCTTAAAAGCCACAGTTCTTTGAAAACATGAACAGCATAGAGCAGAAAGCCTTATAGTAGATAGGGAAGAGGAGACTTCCACCAAAACACCTCTATTTGAACCTCAGATGTTATCACATGCAAGGTGCACGTGGAGTAAATCTCCTCACCAGATGGGGAAAATTGCTAATTGTCCAGCAGAATGTAGCCACCAGCTGGCAGGCAGCTACCGACACGCAAACAAGAAGCAATCCCAATAACCACACATAAAAATAGCATAACAACATGCATTCAACCTGAACCATCAATTCTTGTGAGGAGCACAGCTGACAGAAAAAAAAAAAAAATAAAGAAAAAGCATCTGCTCTGAAAGCAGCATGTGAATTTATGTGCTCGTGTTTAGCTTCTGTTTGGGAGTATTGCAAAATGTTTCCAAGTTAAGAGCAGTGGTAGTAAAGCAGCTGGGAGATACATTCCCTCTAATGCTGCTGGCTGCCCTTTGGAGCTCAGACTTGAACCCTCACATATGGAAAGATGTGAACATTTGCTTTCCAGAGTACTGTCCCAGACAAGTAGTTTTGAAATAATTGTGCCAACATGGTACCTGCAATTATCTAGGAAATGAAACTGCTGCTGATCTCCTAGAAAGTCTGGGAAAATTCACCAATTTTGGCATGAGTGAAGAACCCTTTTAGATCTTAAGAAAATTGCTCTTTTCTGAAAAAATAAGAACAATTTAAATTATTTATGGAAAAGAGGTTGCTAATGAATTCTGATTAGCTCTGTACCTTTTATCCTTCCATGTGGAAATGCTGATGTGGAGAAGCAGCATTTCCTTTCCTTTGCCACAGCCAATGCCTTCTTTTTTTTTTCACAGCTCTTTCTTGTCCACTTCCAGCTTTCCTGTGGCTTCTGTTAAACAAATTCATGAGTTAGCCAGGAGACCCTTGGGTGAAATGGGAAACTACAAGAGAGACAGTATATTTTCAGGAAAAAATGTAAGGAGTATTTAACCAATCGAGCTTTTTACTCAAGCTTGCTCAGGAGACAATGTTCAGAATGCATGGACTGAGACTCTCCAGTTGACCCTTAAGACAACAACAACAACAAAACCTGCTTTCAAAGTATTTTTTTTTTCTTTCCAATGTTTTTCAGTGCCAATATGTTCCCAGAGGCTTCCTCAGCAAAATACGTCAAAGGCAGCAGGACCAAGAAACTGCAGTGTGGGCTCAGTGCTCTCCAGCCACAGTTCACTGCCTCAGAACTGCCCCTACACCTCTGTGTCCCTGAAAGGTCAAAACAGAAGGGTTGGGGACCAGGGTTAAGCTAAAGAAAACAACAAGAAAAATACTGAAGAAAACAGCATTTTTAAAAGGCACATTCAAGTAAGCAACATTCTACATAATAACCCAGTTTTAAGCACCTATCTGAAGATCTTAATTAGCCCATTCTGCTGTTAATTTCACATATCCCCCCTTCGCCTTCAGTATCTTTATAGAATAATTTTCAAGCAACTGCATCTATGTTTAAATCCATATCCATCTAGGCAGGATATGATTATGATTATTTATGATTAGTCCTCCAAGCATTCCCACTTGATCAGTGTAAGAAGACAGAAATTAACCTGCTGCACTCCTGTCCCTAAGTAACCCCCTGTGCCCCACTAAAATAATAAAGCCTTTTTTCCCAACAAACTTTTTATGGGTTATTTTTTCTTCTCTGATACATTGTTGTTTGTTTTACAGAATAATCTCAACTATGTTTTCACTTGAAAGAAGATTACTGTCTTTTTATTCATAGGTATTCTTGGGAGAAAGCGTCAGTTTGCAATTTGGGGCCAGCGAGTTCACCTGTTACTGTCCCAGGTAAGGTGCCCAGGGACTGTTCCTGACAGTGCTAGCTGTCTAAAGTGACAGCTGCCAGCACCCTCGAGACTGGAATGGGCATGGGCACAGGGACATTGGGATGCCACTCTGGGCCACCCAGCCATCCCCTTGTGGGATCAGAAGAGCACACCATCCCCCTGCCTGGAACTCACAGCCATAACTTTGGCCCCTGTGATATGGTCAGAAGAACAGGTTTATCTCATTGGTGCAGTTCAGACAGTACTTTTATAGAGCAGAAATAATTTTCTTTTGTAAATTTACATGATATCAACATAATATCATTTAGAAAAATGGAAGGGGATGAAATTAAAGGCTGCTAAATTAGCTTCTCTGGGGTTAGAAGTGCATTATGGGTAGCAATTAGAAAATGCTTGCACTAACCATCAACCAAGTGAGCAGATTTAGCACATCACAGAAATTAATGAGTCTCCATGTAAAAGATGATAGCAATCTTTCGTCAAAACTACCACCTTGCTTGAAGCACAGCAAATGCAATTTAACTTCTTGAGGCAATAGAGATAGTTTTCACTGAAATGTTGAGAGAGATGAATGCAAATGCCATGGTCCTTGACTCAAGGAATGCAATAGAAACCTCTGACCTAACTTGCTCTGCCTTCCTGAATCTTAACCTCACTGGCCAAGAGGTTCCTAAGCTATATTCCTGCAGGTTTTATATACAATGTCCCCAGCAAGGTATCTGTTTGCTGAAAGACTTGATCCTTTCATGCTGTTGTTCTCCATTCCCATCTTCCTAGTGGAATTCCTAGGTAAGGTCTTCCTTTCCAAAAAGAAAGAAAAAAAGAAAAGAGAAAAGAGACAAAAGAAAAAAGAGGGGAAAAAAAATAGAAAATATAAAAGAGAAAAGAGAAAAAAAACAAAAGAGAAAAAAGAGCAAAGAGCAAAGAGAGAAAGGAAAAAAGAGAAAAAGAAAAAAAGATAGAAAAAGAGAAAAACTTGTGTGAGAACTAGCAAAGGGAAAGAAACCAGAAAGCTGAAAAGACAAAGCACAGCCTAGCCTTGTGCAATCGAGATTCCCATGCTGGTTTATTTCTAGCCAATATCAAAACTCCCCAGGCCAGATTCATATGCTAGAGATGGTCCACATGAAATAAACAGCCCATCTCCTCACTGAGAAGCTGCCACAGGCCTAGAAAACAATCAGCCACAAGGGAGGGAAAAAAGTGATGAGGAGAGTGTAAGCATCATAACACTAATAGAAACAGTGAAGCAAGACAAAGCAGAGGAGTCTGGCGCATCCTCACCTCCTTGCGAGAAACCTGTAGGGAGAAGGCTAGCAGCTTCCAAGGGAACAACTTCTCTTTGAATGCTCTGCAGGGGCTGGGACTTGAGGTAGATCCCTGACACAAAGCAACTGCATTTCAAGCTGCTGTGCTCTAATTACACAGTTGGCCATCTTCCTTACAGTAAGTAAAGGAGTGACTGATAGAAAATAAAGACAGATATTAACTAATTATAAGACTTTGATTTGCTGTACTGCAAAAAGCACACATTTTTCTTTTTTACCTCCTTTGAAAGATGTAATTGTCCAGGGAATAAGAGAATTTCATCATAACTGTATTTAGGTTTTGACTGAGTAGGTGAAAGGTCAGGAATTTGCCTTTAAAAGTGATTAGTGGAGAACTGATCTGAACAGAAATAATTAAGTGTACTTACAAATTAAGATTAATTAAAGGAAATTCTTCCAGTGTTTCCTCATTCCTTTATCTCTAATGTCACTGTAGCTCTGCCATGAGAAGACATGTTTCTAAAGGGTTTTTCCCCACAGGGACTCACTTTCTGTCCCAATATGGTCTTTTCTCCTCAATCACTCCAAGCCTTTTCTCTCTATCCCCTGAATATCATGCTCCAACTGATAGGTTTTACCCTTTCTGAGCAGTGGGTCCCTCAGCTGATGCTGCGTTCACACCTTTCCCCATCTCCTGCAGCCAGCACGGCTATGCCCTGCCACCCCAATCACTCAAATACTTCACACGCGCAGCAGTCGCCTTCCTACAGAGCGGCACCCAACTGTATCATGTGGAACCATGACAATCCAGGAATTACACAGGGTATTCTGCAAGTGAGTGATTAGAAGAGGATTGTGTGTTCATCCAAAACAGGGCTGATCAAAGCAACATTCCATTCAAACAAATACAGGTGACGGCAGAGCTAAGTGCACTAAACGTATTGTCATGGGGATTGGAGGCCCTGCCTGTTGAAAGTCCTACTACTCAGTTTAAAAAAGAGTTGAGTAGCTTTCTTCATCTCTGACAGTCTGCTGCTTGTCTGCCAGCTGTCGTATTGTCCCTGTCTGAGGGAGCTTTCATACTTGGAGATTATAAAATATACTTCCGATGAGCTCTCTTTGCCTTCCTAACGAGATAGATTATACTATGCTGGAGATATTTTCAGACATGTTCTCATGGAAAAAATAAAACCAATACTCCAGAGGGAAGCTTCACCTTAAAACTGAAGCAGCATAAATGCTGCATATCTTTTCCCCAAAACCATATATTGTGGTTCTGCAGCAGAGCTCATTGTGGTATGTCTTGACCAGTTGTCTTTGCTTCCATAATTATGAATGACATATGTGTTCAGCTTGAGAGAAGTAAAAGTGTTAGGCTTTTCCCTCAGTCTGTAGTACATAAATGCTTTATGTGGAACATGTACTTTCAGTGGAGTAGAAAAGGTTTGTGGGTCTTCAGTATACAAGAGTCTCATCACCAAAATACAAAACCCACATGTCTTAGACAAGCCATGGAATGCAAAATGCATTAAAACTGTGATTTTTGCCAAAACAACAACAACAACAACAACAAAACTGTGGAGGCATGCTCTTACACTCAGTAGTTTCAGAAGGGTAATACACCTGTTTATAACACCTCCACAACTGAATGATTACTCAAGGTGGAGATAAAGTATATTAAAACAAGGACAAATTTTACCTGTTTGGAAACCTATACAAACAATAGCACCCACTTCAGCTACTTCTCATATAAGAGGAAAACTCATCCAAAAGTTCATCCCAGGCTTGTGGGGTGCTCCTTGAAGATGGCAAGATGGACATACAAAGCTACTGAGGTCTACAGAGGAAGAGGCCACATCAGATCATGCATCCATACATTCTCCCAGGCGATTCCAAAAGCAAAACTTGAGTACTGCTCTACATACACATCATCAGGCAAGTCATGAAGACCGCACTGAGACAACAAAAGATAGTACGAGTGTCCCCTGCTGCGTGAACCCTCTCCAAGTCAGGTTGAACTTAGAAATTAAGGAATTGCCAAGAAAATGACTGTGTTATAATTATTTATGTCCATGCTGAGAAGAAAAGCAGAGTGTCAGTACTTTGTGTATTATTAAATAATTGTCTAAAGCATATCTACTGTATTCTTATAATCAGGATGCAGCAGGCTCCTTTCCCAGTCTTGTGCCTTTTTCTCTGTGCAAACAGTCACATTTTCCAAGAAATCATATTTCATTCTTCTACAAAAGAGGCAGAATACTACCCTCAAAGCAGTTTGTTTATTGAGGCAGTATTGTAGAAGGCAAGTATTTGAAATTGCTAACTTTTCAATACCGTACTTCTGCCAGGCATCTGATCTCCTGGGTGAATGCTATCACAGCTATGCAACTCTGTTAAATGGAGGCAGGATTCAAATCTTCAATGCTTTTTAGAAAGGTTTGCCAGAGTCTCTGTGTTTTACACATAACACAATGCTTCTGATAAAAGTGAAAAGAAGCTCAGGAAAGCTGGCCACAAAACTTCCACACTTTTGGCTTGTGATGAGGTTGAGGTGGGAGACAGCTGTTAGTACAGCAGGTCTGGGAGTTTCATCACTGAAGATGCATTTGAGTTCTCAAATTCCAAGTCAGGGTGCCGTCTAACCACAAGCCCAGAGTGTCTTCCAACCACAGAAACACACCAGCAAACAGCTGAAACAAAAATTATTTGTCTGGACAATCAGGGAATTCTCTCCTAAAGCTATGATGTTAAATTTGGATGCAGCAGTGGAGAATTTTGCACAAGAAAACAAAATTGACTGCAGTATTTCAGATGTAGAATAAGACAGGCTTTAGGCACAAATTTTTTTTCTAGTCTTGGGAACAGAAGTCCTTTTGTGGGCTTGGATTGCTATCATTTAGTGTTCTGGTCCTGCATAAAAGATTCCTTCACCTCTTCCAGTGCCTCAGAAAGGCACATGAGTGATTACCTTGCATATGGTCAGCCAAGCCCACCTGCTTGGGTGGTGCAGGCAGCTGGGTCTTTCACGTTCTAAAAAAGAAGCAGTAGACTTTTAATAGCTGATAGCCCATTTTCTGACACTTGCTTCTTTACATTGCTGTACTATTTTGTACTTCTAAGGGTTTTTTGTGGACCTAAATGAAAAGGAAACTGCTGGAATTCCCACTCCTATGTTCTGGAAATGGGCAATGTTCAGCAAACAGTTCCAAGGGAATAGCTGGGAGAGGATCCATAGTCCTTACAGATCATAGTTGAAGCTCCTGATTTGATTTCTGTACACTTGGTGGGTTGAGCTGAAGTTATCCAAAAAGTGGACTGTGACACAGACCAATCCTAGAAAGACTGACTAACAGCCATGGTTTGGGCTTAATAAATATTTAGATGACCTTCAAGGCTTTTGATGATAATCCTTATAGGCTAAGACTGGGAATGCCTTCCACTAGATCAAGTTGCTCAGTATGTAATGTACATTATACATATATAAACACAAACATATGCATGATCCATTTGACTAAATCCCATGTCAACATAAAGCAACAATCAACCTGACACAGTCCCTTCCAGATAACCTGGCCTCCACATAAATAGACAGGTCACATGCGAGGCAAAGAGTAGCCAGAGCTGGCTCCAAGAGGCAATCAGAAATCAGTCCTTGTATAATTTTTTTCTTCAAATCAAGTCTTAGAAGACTGTTCATAATCAGTTTATTCACATTAGTGTCTGTTTCCTCACTCAGATTCCATTCATTTGTGGTACAATTAAATGCATGAAATAAGAGAGCTTTCCCTGGACAATACTAAATTACTCTCTTCTGAAAAGGAAAGTTGTTTTGAAGAAATTCACAATAAAGGCAAAGCTGTTGATCTACATAGGCAGAAAGACATACCATGCCAAGTTTCATTTATGTATGTTTTTGTTTTTTCAATGTTTTGTCAAGCACCCTGCAGCACAGTTCAGTGATAGCGGGTAGTGTTTGAATGAGTGGGTAAAGGATGTCAAACTGAGTACAAGAATGAAAGCATTGGCCTTGACTATGGAAGGTCTGGTTGATTTAAAAGCTAATTCAATGATACAAGCCTTCACTCAGTTGGTTTGTTCAAAGTATGCAAGCAGACTTTTTTCTCTACTTCTTTTTTTCTCCTTGTCTTTTCAATGTGTGCTTCAGGCCTCAGGCATCTGTTCACAGGCTTTCTTTTTCTTACTGTGGAGAAAAATCTTCTCACCTGTCTGAAAGATGGAGTTAGGACACCACACCACTCTCATTAGCTGTGAAAGAGTGTTCTTGCCTCCTTTTGGTTCTGGGCATGCCTTTTTTTGTGTCACTCATTCCTCCTTAGCCTCCCCTAGCTATATCACCTCAGAACCCTCACAGCCTAGTACGGAACGTTGTGAGATGCTCAGCATTTTCCTCAGATCACTGCTGGTCCTCTGTGAGCCAGCTGCTGTACCATGAGGAAGATGGGGTGGGCAGGAGGTGGGAATGGAAACTCTGGCTGCTTGGAAATTAAGCAAACAAGCTCCTCCTTGATCTTGTTTCCAGCCCACTGGCCTGCAGAATGACAGCTCTTGGTGGTCTAGATCTCCAGCTGGGCTTGTCATAACACCTAGTTGAGAGCTGGGGCTATCTCATCCTGTTATAATTGGATCAGTCTCCTGGCTTGTCTGGACAATGGAGGAGTTTTGTAACATTTGTGTGTATGTTCAGTGCTGTATGGACTTGTCTTGTATGGACTTGTTTTGTCACAACTGGAATGACATCATCACTAAAAAAAAAAATAAAAAAATAAATCTTTCAAATTCTGCAGGATAAAAATGGCCTTCTTGAATCAATCCTAATTTGACGTTAATGTAATTATGGATTATTTACCAAGATCCAGTCTTCTACTCATAGCATAGAAATTGTGAAGGTGCCTGGCACTAGTAAATTAGATAACAAAGAGGGTGATTTGTCATTATTACAGATCATTAGTTCTTTTCATGTTTAAACTTGCCCTTTCCAGAGACAGACTTCTTTTGGGCGTCTAGAAGATCGATATGCTTCAGTTACAACCCAGCTGGTCTGTTGGTCATTGCACTGGATTGATTCTGCCCAGAAAACAACATTAAAAGCTATATAAAGTCTGAGCTAAGAAAGCAAAGTGCAAGTGGACAAATAGGTCTTTGCCAATAGAGAGATTGTAAGGTTAAGAGTTTTATCAGCCTCCAAAATGTGAAAAGTACAGTTTTTTCACCTGTTCCTTGGACTGACATATACTCTGTTCTGCAGCTCTTTAAAAAGAGAGATCACTTAATGGGAGATACATGAAACTCCCAGAGGTTTGACAAAACTGTCTGAACTGGACCACTTGGAAGTGATGGCATCCTAAAATCCTTTTCCTTGAAGGTGGGAAAGTGTTGCTGTGCTGCCCTCTAATGCTCACAGCCTTGCATTCACTCGTGGAGGAAAAGGTTTGAGGTTAGTGTTGCTTAATAAGCAAACCACTGCTTTGTTGTCTACTCTCATCACATAAAATTGGAAAAACAGGGCTTTATGCTAAATTAAGTTTTGCTTTTCCTACGCAAGCACACTTGTTATTATGCAGTGAAAGCATGAATTATGGAGTGTTTTGGGGTGGTAATCCAATTTGTGGATATTTCATTTAGAGTATGCCATGAGTGAATTGTCCCACTGTGATGTATTGATAGGCCCTAGGCTCATAGTATCGCTGAGAGGCAAAATAAGACTACTCAACACAATTGTTAAAAAAAGGGGAACCATCCTTTTACAAAATCATGATAGACATGTCAGGTTCCTGTGCCTTTAAATTTTAGAGCATGTAGAAATGATGCTCTGTGGTCTATTATATCTTGCAGAACCATTTCACAGGATCGCTTAATCTTTTTCAGGAGCTTCCCTACACTGAGTTTCTTATTGTTCTCCCTCTGCATCACCTAAAACCCTGTCAAAACTTAAAACTGCTATCCTAATCCAAGATTGAATGCCTGAGCTTTGTGCTTTCATACCTCCTGTTTTGCACTTAAATAAATGCCAGCAGATCCCCCCACTTCTGCCTTGCAAAGAGATAAAGAAAAGGGGGAAGTAGAAGTGGTCAGGACCTCAAATTAAAGCTCAATAGCATTCAGGCCCCTTTTAGCTTCAACATTTGACCTTGAAGTCTGAGAGCTATAGCAGCAGCCACGCAATTATTACCAGAATCAGGGCAGGAGGAGGAAGAGGAGGGAGGGTAGAGACACATCTCCACAGAAACCCAGTGAGGGTCAGGATCTAAACTAGCTTTTCTACCTGCATAAATATTAATAGTACTGTTTAAGACTATATTCTGCTCCATCTGCAGAGTTTCACTCTAAGAGGTGTCTCTAATAGGGCATGATATCTCCAAGCGTCTTTTATTAATAATTAAAAGAGTGTATCTTGAATTACCAACTGGTTCATGGAAGATAATGCTGTGTTGGCAGTGTCAGGCGGGGGAGAGCCTAGTGCAGAATGCCGAGGTGAAGGGGTTAGCTATGCAGCTTTCTGCCTTTCTCTTCTTTATTTACATTTCATTGCTTCCTAAAAGCCATGAGAATGTGCCCTTCTTGTGCTAAGTTGCTGTAACACACCTCTTTTGGCTGTCTGAAAAATGACGAGGCTTTCATTTTTCAAGATCTTTGAGGCTACCAATGGAAAGCATCATAGATGAACTGCCTTGAAAAAGAACTTCTATGCCCAAGAGCTTGTTTGTTACAATGTACCAATGGCGTTGTTAAATGCTGGCACCAACAAATTTTGCTTTGCCTGTGACCTTGAACTGTCATAGGTATGATCTCTCCCTCCAGGTTCTGGAAAAAGAAAATATGCATTAAGGAAAGAAAAATATATATTGAAGAATTCCTTCCTCCCAAGGAGGAACAGGAGAAAATGCAGCACAGTGGTTCATCAGAGCTCCAGCAAGGAGTGCTGAAAGGCACTAGCAAGACTCAGGTGGTGATGGTGGAGCAGTGTCAGTGCCACGGATTAATAGGTGGAAAGGTGGAAGGATGAAACACCAGCTCATCATATGGCTTGTAGCAGACAGGAATGTGCTTGTGACCAGCAACCAGCCCCCTTCAGGGATCTCAGCCACAGGAAATGAGAGAAGTGTAGTAATAAAGGGAGAAGATGCAACCAATCCAGACACAAAATATTTTAATTGTGAGCTTGTGCTTCTTTTTCCATTGGAGGTGAATTTGCATCTGGCAACAGGCATTAAAATGTGGACAAAAGCAAATCTGTGGCTCCTGGTCTGCCACAACAGTAAAGGGAATAAAGTAGAAACATACAGCATTGAGGCCATACAATGTAAAAGAGACTCTGCAAGAAGGATTTCTAAGGAAATAACGATCTAAACATTGTGGTTAACACGGTGCAATCCCTACTCTACCCAGATTATGTGTTTAGCTATGGATGTGGTGAAGCTGAAGCAACCAGGACTCTTCTGGAATGTGGTATTAGAGCACATCCATGCTTGAAATTAATTTTTTTTTCTGGCCACTTGTGATGTCCTTGGATCACTCTCTGCTTTACCAAAATGAGCAGAACAACTTAATTTGTGAGCACCTGTATCTCAGTCCATACTTGCATGAGTGCAAGCAGGTATTGCATGTAGTTGTGTTTGACATTCCTTGTGCCAAAAATCTCTTTTTGCTTCTGGAATGGTGTAAAAGTATATCAGAACTGAGCTCACATCCTTTGTAAAATAATGTTACACACACTTTTAATTCCTATGTAGATTAACTTTATATGGGGGTGGGGGAAGGCAATCACTGATGAGAACAGTTGACATTCCCAGTGAAGCTGTTAGTGAGCTACCTGGGTTTTCCTGGCATGGGAAGTTACTCGTTCTCATTTGCTCTAGTCATAAGATAACTTTAGTTCTAAAAGGAGCCTGGATGCCAGATTTATTAGTTAACAAATCTGGAAGAATCAAAAGAAGTCCCTAAGAAACAGACTCTGATGAGATTGTTTAGAAAAAAGTTTTATAGTACAAAGCACTCACACAAATGGAGATGAACTTTTTACTTCCTTTTTAATAACTATTTTAGCACCCATTCTTCTTCGCTTCCCTTTTTTTGCTCCTTTTGTCATTATTTTCTAATTCCATTTTCTCATGATAGCTGATTCACAGGAGGTTCTTAATCTTTTGACAAGGTGTTGTAATTCTGTGAAAAAATATTAGATAGCCAAGCTGAGGGACAGGAGAATTAAGGGACATGTCTGAGGTCACACAATAAGGTTAATGGCTAATCACAGTTTGAATCCAGGGACTTCTAGTTATTAGACATTTCTGAAATTGACTGTGTTGTCTCCTGGAACTCTGAAGTGCTATAATACCACTTAAAAATTGATATAAGTGTCACATAGGTGGAAATTAAAAACGTGGTCAGGAGAAAAAAGATTGAGTTATAGGGAATCATTAACAAGCATCCAACACTGATCACTTCTTAAACAAACAGACTGGACTCTGATAAGATATATCTGACACCCTCAGAACAATTAATCAAGTCTCAGAAGTCACAAGCATCAGTAATAATATCTTACTTGTAGATCACTGAACATCCACAGAAGACTGTGCTTGTAATAAAATCTTCCTTTTGTTTCCATGGTGGAATATGTTGGCACTTACTGCTCTGCTGGGAATGTTATGTGGGAGAAATTTGGGATGAAGGCAGAGTACTGCTCTCCTTTACCTGTCTTCTTCCAATTAAACCTCCATAGATTTATGTCTTAATAAAACAGCAGTTATACTTTCTTTTTTTCACTTCAACTTTGCAGTTAAAAACCACTACTCCAAACATAATAGGTGCTGTCTGCAATTGCTTAAATTGGGCATAAACATTTATTGCCTTCTTAGCTAACAAATGCAACCTTGCTGTTCTAAGGAATGAGGAAAATTCCACTCAAGGTCAAGTGACCTGATGTTTTCAGGCAGCCTCATTACCCACATTAGCACTGTAGAAGATGAGGCAGAACATCTGGTAGTGCCATAAAAAAGATAAAAATGTATGCATATTTGCTTTAGCTCTTCATGTCGACATTGAGCCTGTGCTTTAATTTTGGGTCAATGTTCTGAAAAGCTGCTAGTGTCAGTGTTTAAGATTAAGCTGAAAAGATTTCATGGTATCTACAATTCCTTATGTCCAAAACAAAACCATGGGGATACTGAAATTGTCATCTCTTGCTGCTTGGCAGCACTATCAGATTTCAGGCATAGATGGCCCAGCCAATCTGATATGGATTTTGTCTCACGCATCTGACACCTGTGAGGTAGCTCTTTATTAGAGAGCTATCAGCAGTCCTCTGTTGTCATGTCCATCAGCAAAGTTGGCTCACCATAATGAAAATGAGCTACAAACCTGGAAGAAAAGAGGTTGGTTTTGCAGCACTACAATTTCTGTGCTCCTCTCTTACAGCCCCCTAATAAGTTTCTTCCCCAGTGGCTTTGCTTTCAGATTCCTTGGAGGGTGTGAAAGATCAGCAACATCTCACCAGATCCTGCAGGAGCAACCCTCCTTAGCTCATTTGAGGTGCACAACTGCCATTTTCAGAGCTCCCTGTTTCTTTGCCTGACTCCCATCCTCGCAAGAGTACTTCTGGATTTGTTTTTCATCCATAGGTTATGATCACATACTGACAGCTGAAAGACATTGCTCTCTGGCTTTGCATTTCTCCTGAAGTCTGACACATCTGAGGTGTGGAAGGGGGGAAGTGTAAGATCTGGCTCTACAACTCCTTGTTATATGGAAACACTGCTGCTCAGAGTATCTTACTATGGAATTTAGAAGAGCTTTTTCTCCCTTAAAGGCAGGGTAGCACTGCAGAAGAGTGGTGCTGGGCTGAAAAGCTGATTGAAATACATGTTCAGCACAGCCCATCCACACGGTGTGACTGCTTTGTATCCTATTAGCACTCCTGTTCGATTCAGTACGGTTCAAATGTCTCTATTCATCATTCAGGAACTCCTGGTGTAGGTGCTATGATCATCACAACCTGGACATTTTGTGATCAAAAGATCCCAGAAGCTCACTCACTCCCAGAAGGTCTAGAAATAAAGTCATGAGAACAGAAAGTTACCCAAAGGGTTGCTGTGGGGTGTGATGTGTTGGTCTGGACCTTAATGTAGAAGGTAGCCAGGAAAAAAGGAAGAAACTGGGTGGAGCAGTGTCAGACATGAAACTGGTCCTTTCTCACTCCCACTCATTCCTTCCCTACCTGCATGTTTTCAGCTAAAATATAGAAGGGACAGCAAGATTATCCTCCAGTGAAAATATTTCCGCCTCAGTCATCATAATGCTGAAACCAGGGATAATAAACACACCCTTCCAGTGACTGTTTGGAAACTGCTGCAGACAGAAGCACAGAAACAGTACCCAGTGATTAACAGTGGACAATGCTGTCTTTTCCAAGGTGGCTTTAGTGGAGTTCCATGCAGAGATGTGAAACCAAGATAATCTAAACCCACATTTCACTCCGTATGTTGTATTACCTTAGCACACTTCCTTGCCTGTATTTTAAAGTGCTTCAATTCAGAGTAATTTAAAACCTCATCAGTACTCACTAGAGGGTTGGGGTTTAGAACCTCAGTCAATTAAGTCCATGTGGATGAGTAATAGGAGTAAAAATCACAGTTTTCAGTGCAGAAAAAAAAAGAAAAAGAAAGAAAAAGAAGAAAAAAGATTCTATAGCCTAGCTATTCAAAAGCAATTATATTTTTAGTTACACAGAGAGACATTTTCAGACTTCTAATTGCTCCAAATCTATCTGCTAAAGAGTCATTACATTCCATTTTAACCCCTCTCTGACACCAGGAACTAATGCTGTAATTGAACTGTGTCACCAGTGATCTCAGTTCAAAATCATTAGTAGAGTTGTTCTTTTTCATATTTGCTCTAACATTTCTGCTCATTGCTTACAGGCATGGGGCCAGATTTGCTGCCAGCATATGTGGGTACAACACCACTGAGATCGGTGCTGTTGTGTCCAATTAGGCCTGTGATGAGGTTGGCCCCATGTGCTACAAGCTTTCATTAACCGATATATTCCCATTACAGACTGTGTTCTGTTCACCCAACTACATCCCCTTAAACATGTGGCAATGCAAAGAATAAAACTCAGCAGGGTCATGTTTTGAATTTTCCTAATTTTTCATTTTTTTTAATATCAGAACCCCCTTCTTTGGGCAATTTCATATCCACACAAAAGATTCCGATTTCACTCGCAGACAATCAAGGAATAATATTTTTTAAAGAATTTGGGTTGCTGTGTGCTCTCTGATTCCTTGTTTATAGCAATGAGTGTATGTAAAGTATCCTGGGTTCATCTCCTTTTTCTCCACAGACCTTAATTGAAGAATGAGAGAAATCAGAATATCATGGTAAACGTGTTAATAAGGTTCTATGGAGTTTATGTGTTACGTGTTTTGTTGCACTTATGAAAAAAGAAAGATTAAATGTCAGGGATATTTCTAAATGCAGGCTTATAAGTTGATATTTAACCATAAACAGTGTAATAGTTATTGGCAACTGATAATGTGAGTCCTATAGCAATCTGTTAATTAAGATTCCACCCACATTTCTAGTTTAAACTCTGCCATAAAGATGTGCTCTGTACTATAATCTGGAACACAGATTTTAGCACAGCAGTGCTTTTTGTTTGTTTTGTTTTTAATTTCAAAAAATCATTCAGCCATTTTATAGCTGAGAAAGGCAGAGTAAGCTAGAAGTTTCCAAGCCCACAGTTATGATCTTATACAACTCATCTGAACTCAAGATTAATGCTCGTAAATGTAATAACTCAATCCCATTCTCATGGCATTTGACAGCTCAGTGCCCAGAATTTAGTCCAAAAGTACTGGAAGGGTTTGTTGGTGCCAGTGTCCATCAAACTTGATTCATAACCTGCCTTACTCCTCTGAGCATGTGCAGGCCAGACAGATGTCATTGTTTATGACCTAACTCTGCCTGTGTTCCCCGTGATGGAGTGTGCACCATTTGGCCATGCTAGCACTTACTGCAAAGCTCCTCTCAGTGTAACTCTGGTTTGAGCACAACCATGCAGCTAGCGTTTTCTGGCTCACATCTGATTAATGCAGAGCACAGGTGAAGGCAGCTTGTGGCCATCTATACTTGATTGTGTAGATAGCACCCGAGGAGAAAATGCTTTCTGGGCCAAAATGTGGCTCATGACCTGTTGGAAGGGTTACATTGAGATGAGCAACCCAATTTCCATTTTTACCTGTCTGATATTGAAACCAGGCACCCTAGGGACAAAAAAAAATGAGCTTGTATCTGGATCAAGATCCTGGCTAACTAGGTCACCACCGTGAATGTGTCACCTGCAGTCATCTTTGCTCCCAGGGGAAGAGCAAATGCCATATGTGACACACACAACGTCAGACGTGTTTCCAACACTGCCGTCAAAGGAAACACAGCTTCTTTCCCTGACTCAGTCAACTGGTGGCTAAACAGCCCTTCCCTCTCTGAGGAGAGAGCATCAGTACTAGTGGAGACACACAGTGGTACAGACTGGAGAATGGATCCTTGGTAAAACCAACCAAGAGAGGAGGGGAAAAGAAAGGACAAAGAATCCTCCCAACTAATTTTAACCTGCTTGGATTCCCAGTCTTATTCCTTTCTGGTTGCATCAACACTTATGGCCTGATCCACCAGTAAGGTCTGATGCTGGTCCAGTGGGACAGCAAAGCAGGGGAGAGTGAAGAGTAATCTGCTGCAACATCACTGCTGGCTGAAGGCAATTGCACGTGTACAGGGATCTATGGCTCAAAAATTGAGGTGTGATGATTTAGTGATGACCACTGTCACTCTAATCTGTTGTGCTTGTTTGAGACCTCAGTTTTTGACTCAGACTATGACAGATGCATAATAGCATAAGATCTGACTGACTTAGTGAACCTTTGATCTGGTTCAAATTCAGCTTCTTTCTTTGAAGCTTAATAAGAGATTTTATGTCCTTTTTACACTATTGTATCTAAATTTACATTAGTTTTATTGTTATTATGTGACTACCAAATCAATAATATAATCTTTTTTCAGTATTTACTTAGCATAATAAAACCTGGAAAATTACCTTAAAAAGTGAAATGAAAAACATTCCCCAAGCACAAATGGAATTAAAAGACTATAAAAACTCCATACTCCCAACTCCTCTCACTTTATGTAAACAACATTAGCCTGAGCTTCTCTAAAGCACTCAGAATTTTTTTAGCTCAATTCCCCAAGCTCAGCACCTGTCCATATAAACACCCCTGGAATTTTCATGGCAACTGGAGGGCAGCTGTGTGAAACTTTCCTAGCAGCCCTACTCTACAGCAGGTCACAGACCTGCCTCCCCCCAGCTTCCTTCATTTACCCAAAAGGTACCTTCTCCTCAGCCATACTGAATGCATCCAGATCATACAGGAGGCAAGATACCAGAATAAATGCTGATTATTCTTATTACCTGTTGGAAAATAATCATTATCATTACATTTCCAAAATTAGGTTCCACATTAATGTCTTCCTGTGGTGCCCTTTATATTACACAATAGAGGTTTAATCTGCAGCTAGTCTTTCTTGCTTCTGTGGGATTATTTTATCACCTTAATGTTCCTCTAATAGACGGTATTTTGGGCACATGAAATGATGAGCATGTATTGTAAGCCAATTAGGCTTTATTTTAAAAAGAAACTGTGATAGGCCGTGGAAAAACATCATGAAGCACTGAGAAATGCTTGAATTTCTTGATAGTTCCTGCCATCAGAAACTGTGTTGTTTAGCCAATCTGCTGAACCATTGGGAAACTGTGTTGTTTAGCCAATCTGCTGAACCATTGGAACCATTTTATTTCTATATTATACGGCTCCTCCACTAACATTTTTCCTGTTCTGTAGAACTGATTACCATCCCATACACTATTGTATATACTTTTAGTTTAAATCAGAAGTTAGTTTAATTTAGTGATTCTTTCTAAAAGAGCAGGAGACAAAGACATGCATGCCCTCTAACTAATATTATTCTGTGGAAAATTTCATTTTAGCCACCATCATATTTTTAAGAGTTAATTTCCATTTTGACTGTGTTTTATTAATAGGCCACTGGAAGCTTATAAACACTTCAAGGCTTTTAAGATTGTGTTTTTGCAAAAGTGATTAATTATGCAGTGTTATGGATTATGATGCCCTCTTTTCCATGGTTTCCAGACTTCCTGCTTGTTGTCATGTAGCTCCAACAGTTCAATGAACACAAGAATATTTTTTCCCTGTGTGTTCTAAAAAGAAGTGTGATTCTTTATAAAGGACATATTGCAAATTGAAAAGCTGCCATTCACAGTCAGGTTGTCCTGTGGTTCATATCATAAATAACAGCTCTACACTTCCTAAAGACTGGTTTAGCTCTTGTGCAAGACCCCAGACTATCAGCTGCAGAGACTGACAAGCTTAAAGCCAGCAGAGACAGTGGTAATCATCAAGACTGATTTCCCACACAATATAGACCATATACATTCTCTCATTACTTCTTCCAAAGGAGACGATTTTTCTTCCTGGAGCATAAGAGCTATTTTATCTCTTAGACAGCAAAGGGATGGTGTCACCTTCTACCGTGTCATCTCATTTTTTGACAAAACAATGTCTGAATAGTTCCTTTGCTTAGTAACTCTTAGATTCATTATGGATCACGTGAACTGGAGCTGAGTAAATCTTGGAACAGGTATGTCTACTGGAGAGTATCAATTTCAATTCTTAATTAATATAGACAGTGTGTCCCAGCCCTCCGAACACAGACATAGCTTTCCTACTGTCTTCCTGAGACTATCACAGTGAATGAGTGGATTTATTCCCAGGAATATTAGTGCTTTTCTCAGTACACAGACACTGCAGAGAAATTACACTTTCGACTTAATTGCAAATTCCCACATCATAAACCCTATAGAACAGGCTTGCTCTACTCTGCTGGAAGGGCATCCCTGGGCTGCAACAAAACTCTTTTACAGATTCAGGCAGAAGACAAGTGATACTCCAGGAATTGTGCATTGATGTTGCCTGTCTGCAGGGCAGTGTGATGGCCAAGTGCACTCAGGAGCCCTGAAGCTTCTTCGCTGATGTGGCACCAGCAGAAAGATGTGGTAATCATGAAGAACCCCATTTTGACCTGGCCCGTCCATCCATGTACAGAAGCATGGTAGGGAGGTAGAGAAATATCTTATTCCCTTAGGGATTTTTCTTGTTACAGACCAGCAATCTTCATTCTGTGCAGTAAAGAGGCAGACAAGGGGGCCATTCCTCTTGTCCCTGATACAGTAAGCTCAACTGAGCTTGCATGGACAAGAAAATAGAAGAGCCTAGAAGGCAAAAATGACCTATCTCCTGTCTAGTCTAGAGCTGGGGGTGGAGGGGGTTGCCATGACCTATAGTCTGGCATGCACTTTTCACGCGGAGCCGGACAGACACATGAAGCCTTTCCTCCAGGAACACTGGGTGATGGCATTCTTATCTGCTATGAATAGTTAGCATGGAAACCATTTACTTTATTTCATGGCTGAAATGCAGCAGCTATGCCTGCCATCACTCTGTTAGAATCTGACATAGCAATTCTTAATCATGCCTTGGCTTTTCTTTTTGCTTTCCACCCTTGTTGTTGGAGGGGTTGGCACATGGATGAATTCTGCCTTGCGTGAAATTCAGAGAATGGCATCAAGCCCATGCTACAGACAGGAGAGACAGAACACTCTGACCAAGAGTGTGCAGACATGTGTCACCCTTTACCTACACCCAAGGTGACAGAAGGAGCTGCTGCAGCTCTCCCAGCACCGTGGTGGATCGCTGCTCTCACAAGCAGAATCTGCTGCTCCTTCAGGCTCCTTCAGCTGCTCATGGAAAAGCTCTCCAACCCATGTCAGCTCGGACAAGTGGGCCCTGCTTGAGAGGGTGATGAGTAAATCTCTGCTACCCCATCTGGATTCAAGCACATTCCCAAAAGCAGCTCAGGCTGTTTTGCCTCTGGCAAGGATGGGTAGCTAGGAGGCAGGGTTGGGCTGATAGCCTCTGCAGCTGGCACTGCTGCTGCAGCTGGAAAAAAGATGCATGCTCACACAGTGACTTGTCCAGGGTCAGACTGTAGCGTAAGGGGACTTACAGTTGCATTAGTTAATAGGCAGAAGACGAGCACAGGGAAGGCGAGAAAAGGTTCACAGCAGAAATTCTACAGTGCAGTAAAGAGAGAAGAAACAAAGGAAGCAAAGGGGAATAACAGTTTATTAGAATAAAGTCCTTGATTCAATATTAGAAGAAAGCAAATTTTCTGTCATTCTTCACTTTTTTGCAACGAAGTCTGTATACAAACAACTCCTAGTTTTATGAGGCAGCAACCAAAAAAATCCTTCTCCAAAACTGTTAGACAGTGATAATTAAAGCTGCTTTTGAAGAGACTGGATTTGAACCACTGCTTGACAGGGAGAGAGCATTATGCAGTAGCCTGCACTCCCTCTGCATTACACAGCCTTTCTGTTGCAATGAACTCTCTCCAAATGAAAGTTAAATCACATCAGACAAACACATAATGAGCTTGTGCTGGAATGTTTAATAAGTTAATCAAGTATGTTAATGATACTTATTTACAAGAAAGGACTTTGACTCAAAATCAAGTCAGGAAACAACAAAGGCTAGTAATAAGAGCAGCTTTGCATCGACAAAGTCCAGATGAATATGAGATAATTTGGGCATCAAAAAGAGAACAGAGAAACTGGTAATAGATGGAGCTATGAAGAAGAGCTGAATTTCACAGCATATCCAATTACAAAAGTCATTACTGATGGGAATAGAAAAACAACTTGTCTATACAGGATATGAGTGAAACTCAGTGGATTAAATTGTCTAAATCTGTAGCACATTTCATATTTATTTTTAAAAGTGGCTTGATACGTGGCATCTGAATCCCAGACTCTTGGAACATCTGGAAGGTCTCAGGTTTTTGATTGGTTCATTAGAAATTAAGGCAGTTGTGAGTTTAGGGTTTCAAACATTATTTCCCCCTTTACAACATAAAACATTCTTGGAGTCGTTTGGATTGAGGTTTCTGTTTTTCTGGTCAATTCTCATTCCTCTAAAAATAAAATGACTGGAGTAGAATCATCTAATTGTGAAAGCCCCCACTTTAGGTAATGTGGTTGGTTGACCCTGGCTGGATGCTAGATGCTCACCAAGACCACTCTATCACCCCCTCCTCAGGTGGGAGAGGAAGAGCAAATATAATGAGAGACTCATGGCTCGGGATAAGGACAGGGAGAGATCAGTCACCAATTACCATCACTGGTAAGAGAGATTCAACTTAGAGAAATTAAGTGAATTGACTACCAGTCAAAGCAGGGGAGACTAATGAGCAGTAAAATCAAATCTTAAAACACTAAGAGTCGCTACCAGGGTTGCAAATGAGCTCAGCCTCAGCCAGCAGTGGGTTTATCTTGGAGCTGGCTTACATTGGCTCTGTTGGGCAGGGGGAAATTGCTAGCAGCTTCTCAGAGAAGTTCACCCCTTGTAAACCTCCCACTGCCAACAGGCCATGCAAACCCAATAGAGATAAAAAATGTTATCCTGTCTTGATCTCAAAACCATGAGACACATTTAAATGGTTAAAAATGAAGGAAGACTAAAGTGTATCCCAACTGGGACTTTAACTACATGTCTTTCATTGAAGAGAATTTTGTTCCCACTTCTTTTCCTTTAGAGAGGAAAATTATTTGTCCAGATGTAGAAATATTGCTTATAGTTCTAGTGCTAGCCTGAGCCAAGCCTGAACCAAACATCTCTGAGCTCAGACGCACACCTACTATACCATATAATCCATTTATTTGGGTGCCTTTTATTCATCTCCCCATTCTCAAATCCCTTATGGTTCCTCAAGAACATGTAATTTCTATTAATATTTAGTGTCTATTTGGTTGATTCTGGTGCACACACTTTGCTTGAAGGAAAGCTCCCTGGGGTCAGATGGAACCGGGCCTTAAATATGTATTTAAAGTATCTGTGTTCTCTTTAAAATCTTTTGCTTCCTGGAATTTTCTTAGGTTTATTCTCAGTGGTAATAATTCAAACCTGGAATTCAATGATGCTCAACCATTTTAAATTGCTTTCATCATACACGTCTATTTTCTTGCAGAACTACATGTATTTTAATTTAGTAATCTGGTTTTGTTCTGCAGTGTTTGTCTGTAAATCTCCATTAAATATCCTGTCCCAAGATGGGGACTGCTCTTAAGCAACATGCTCTTGGCTATTTGAGCTTTGTGACTGGTTAACAGAATGGTAGAGACTGTTTCTGCTCCCTCCGTTGGTGGGCAGAGGCGTTGCAATTTAGATAGTAGAGAGCTCTTTGGATACCCAGCATTTTCTGTTCTTGAGCACCTAACACTCCAAAGGACTGATTTATTTTTCAAGCTTAACACTTTTTAGTAAAGTGTGATTGTGAGCTGCCTAATGTTTTATGTCTGAAATTCAACTTTACTTTTATTAGGGACCACTCTAATAGTTTAATCAGAAGTCTAAACATTTTGCTGAAGGATGAAAGACATTGCTTGAATGGTTAATGCTTTTCTCTGGTAAACTTCATAACCCAGATATTAAAACCACTTGGAGCTATCAATGATGACCCTTGTTAACTCATTATGTGTCATTGGCAGTGTCTTTCAAATGACAGCATCACAAAATCCCTCTGAAGACCAGTGGCCAGCAGGATAGATCATCTGATGTCTCTAAAAGGTTTTTCTTGGGTTACTTTGACAGCCAGAATTCAGCATGCCTCAGACCCTGGCAGAAAGGGAGACTGCAAACGACTGCATAAAGGAACAGAAGTTTCCTAGTGCTGCTTCTCTCATCCTTTGTTTCTTTTCTGCTCTCATCTCAAGGGCTACTTTCACTTGGTCCTTCTCACTGCTCTACTTTTGCCTCCCAGTTCCTCTCTCATCAGTTTTTCTGCTTTTTAAAGTAAAACACAGAGACCAGGTAGCAGGGAGATGTTTTGTTCACTGCAGTGAATATCTTTTTCCTTCAGGGTTAGCCTCACTGCACACACTGAAGTTTTCCTGTATTGTTCCTGGCTTTTTTTTTTTTTTTTTTCCCTTTCTCTACACTGAAATTCTTATCCTCAAAGTGCATTTTTTTCTCAGCTCTTGCAGAAGGGAAAAAAAAAAAACAAAACAGCTGTGCCATAGCTTAATTTTAAAATTTCTTCTGATTGTTGGACAGACTATTTTTTTTCCACTGCAGCAGACTGAATATGTCTAGCTAAGAAATAATGGGAAATAATAATAAAGCAGTTAACACATTGAATAGTTGTACAAGGCACACACTTTATCCCAAGTCTTTTGTGCTCTTCATATGCTCCTGTTTAGTCCCTGTTATTGTTCACTCAGCATTTTATAATGACAGGCATATAAACATTATAGAATCATGCAGCTGGAGCATGCCTGAATGCAAATTACCTCGCACAGGAAATTGTGTAGCACATACAGTACCTGAAAATAAAGATCCAGATAACGAACATGGAAAGTCTTTGGATGTGAGTGGAATTACACTAATTTACAGCAGATAAGGATTTGCTTATGCATATACCTCAACAAGCAGGTGAAAACCAGCTTTTCCTGTTCATAATTGGCATCTTTCTTGGCACAGCTCCTCTCACCAGCCCCTCAAAATTATATGTAAATTTCCCCTGTTCCCTCAAGGTTGAAATACTGGGGCTTGAGGGATTTGACTTGTACATGATTTAGGTATAAAATGGTTTTAAGTGCACAGACATGTCAATCCACCACAAAGGTTAAATTCCTTCAGGGAGAGAAATCTCTACAGTCATGTCCCTTTCCTTGAACTGAAATGTCCTCCAGATAACATGCCAGACAGTTCAGGAGGCAAGGAGCAGATTTAGAAAACTGTAATGAAGGGAAGACAGGCTCTTTGGCAAGGAGCTGATGCAGAGTAGCTACCAGAGAAAGCAAGTCAATTGAGCTATGATGACAGAAACTGAGCCCTTCCCAGTAATTCCTTTTTCTCCTTGTCCTTTGCAAAATTTAGAAGGGTTTATTAAATCCCCATGACAACTAATAGGAGGAGACCTAAAATTAATTAAATATACACAGTCCTTTCAGAAAGAACATGAGTTTTGCACAAAAACTCACCAATAGTTACTGTTTTGGATATGGCAAATTATAGTAACAAATACTATAAAAAGAATAGGTTGGGCTAAAGTTCTAACACAGTAATTTTAGTTGCACCAAGTATGTGCTTCATTTTAATTACTGCTTTGTGAAAAACTCTCGTTGCCTCACATACCATACAAGCTTTAAGAAGGGATTTGTAGTGTTTCTTGCCCTTCCATTTCCCTCATGGACAATGTTGATCTGTCTGCCTGAAGAGCCATTGAGGTTCTGAATCAAGACAAGGAAGGAAGAGAGAATACCCCTGCCTTACATACTGAGTGGCTGTTTACATTTCAACAGGAGCAGACTAAATCAAAATGACACTTTCTGATACTTTGTGTTATGCAAATTGTTCCATTAGGGGTAATGCCAGCATAGAATGTGGTCCAAAGAACCACAGAAAACGACTTGCAGAGAAATTAAATGTGAGCTGAGTGTAAGGCTGCTACTTCATAGGGCCAAGGGCTAAATGTCTTCATTTTGCAGCATGTGGAGGAACGCTCAGGAGCGAGGCAACCACTTAGAGCAAAGCACAGCCTTCACATAAACCTTTAAAGACATTGCATGGGCACTTGGAATGAAAAACCTCTGCAATAGAAGAATCATCCTATTATCACACAAAAATCTTCTCACACCTTTAATATAAAATGAATGGCAATATCCCCAAATGATAAGCATGAATTCTTCTATACTGAATACCAGCAGTGCTATCACCCTTGGTTCATTGTGACAGCAATGAAAGGCATGTTGTACACAAATTAACACGCAGCAAGTTCTGCTGCATGTTGGGAAGCATGGTATCTCTCACAATAACACACCCCCCCATACATGCCCCAATCCTATTTTATTTTTGTAAGTTTTTTTTCAAAAAAACATTAATTCATCCATAGTTTAAGAGGGGTTTTACATGTAAAGAAACCAGAATTAAGTTCAGAAGCTACCCGATAGTACAGACAACCACTGTCAAAGTAATATCTATCCAAAAAATGTAGCAGAAGACTAATTAGAAAAATACTTTAAAAGCTTTTCAAAACATAGTCTTCAGCACTGTATAAATACATTCAGTCATGGCATTCCTCAACCTGACTTGAAAACCTGCCTGAAGGTTCAGCTGGACCATTGCTATTCCTTCCCCAAACAGACTTGAAATAAAAGTGGGCTAGGGGAAAAAAAGGGAAAGACTATGCAATTGTGCTCTTGAATGTCTGGCTAGGTCTCTTGGTAACGTGACATCAGTGGGGTGAACACATTGGTTTTCAATTCCTTGAGTGGTCACTAAGCAAAAAATGCAGAAAAGTCAGGGTAGCACAAAACTAACACTGGTTCTATTATTACTTTTGTCCTTATTAGTTCCCTAACAGGAAAAAAACCTGCCACCTCCATCTCAGTGATGAGCAGGAGAGGAGCAGGGCATCTTTCTGACCTTGTCCTCCATAACACATTCATAATTTTGGTTTCTTTCAGAAGACTCGTTTAGTTATACTGCACTAGACACCAACGCTCTTCAGCTGACTTTGGGGGTGAACAGTGTGTGTTTTCATAGAATCACAGAATGTTTTAGTTTGGAAAAGACTTTTAAGATCATGAAGTCCAACATTTAACCCACTAGTGCCCAGTCCACCACTAAACCATGTCCCCAAGTAACACATTACATACCTTTTAAAAATCACCGGGGATGGTGACTCATCCACTTTCCTGAGCAGCCTGTTCCAACGCTTCATAACATTTTTGGTGAAGGAATTTTTCCTTCACACCTATCCTGGTGCAACTTGAGGGCATCTTTCTCAGCCTATTGCTCATTCTCTGGGAGCAGAGCAACCCTACCTGAGGAAAATATTCCTTTCAGGTAGTTGTAGAGAGTGATAAGACCTCCCTGACCCTTCCCCTGAACTCTTTTTTCACCAAGCACTTTCCAAACACTGATCCCAGCATCTAGTGCTGCATGTGGTTGTTGTGACCCCAGGGCAGGACCTTGTTGAACCTCAGGCCATGGATCCATCCTGTCCAGATCCCTCTGTAGATCCTTCCTGCTCCCCAGGAGATCAGCCCTCCTGTCCAGCCCAATGTCATCTACAAACTGATTGCAGGTACACTTGATCCTCTTGGCCAGATCATTGATAAAGGTATTAAATGGGACTGGCTCCAGCTGAGCCCTAGGGAACACCACTGATGACCAGCTGCCAATTGGATGTAGCTCCATTCACCACCTCGCTGGGCCTGGCCATCCAAAGAGTTTTATACCCAGCGAAGACCACTGATAAAATCCATGAGCAGCCACTTTCTCCGGATAATGTTGTGGAAAATGTTGTCAAAGGCTCTACTAAAGTCCAGGTAGACACCATCCACAGCTTTTCCTTCATCCACTAAGTGGCCTCTTAGAAGGAGGCACCATGGGTCAAGCAAGACATGCCTCTCATAAAGTCATGCCAAATGCCTGCTCCACTGATTGTTCTGTGTGTGCTCTGTGGTGGCACTCAATCTGTTCCATGACATTTCCAGCACTGAGATCACAGTGTAGCTCCCCAGATCTTCCTTCCAATCCTTCTTTTAGTTGTATATTACACTGTAATCCAGTGTATTGTAAAGTTCACTTACTTCAAGTTCTATAAGGTCAGCAGAGGAAGACATTATTAAAAAAAATTTTGAAGAGTGGTATGGAAAGAATGGCATGTTTCACGGTTTTGCTCTGGTCCTGTTAACATTTATGCACAAATTGTGGTTGATAAACAAAAGCAATCATGTGTCTAAATGAGGGGATGGTCATAGGGAGAGTAGCAAGGCCCATTGCAAGATCAAGGCTGATGTCCTCTCATCCTTGGGGAACTTTGAGGAATGTGAAGTCAGAAATGTGAACATGGGCTTTTTCTCCTGGGTGCCATCATCCTGTTCTGTTTCACTTGATTGAATGGGATCCCCACCAGGGACTTCCCATGCTTCTGCCTAATCAGGGGAAAACACAGTGAAAGATGTGACTAGCCATCTGTAGGGAACAGTTTCTGGGCTACAGACAGGAGCACGCATTTGCCTTACTATAAACTAATTCAGTCCAGGGATTCATCACTCTTCCTAAGGCCCTGCTTCAAAATTCACTGTGATGGATTATATATGCCATTACCAAAACCATCTGAGAACACGTCTCCGTGGGCTACATTTATCAGCACAAATACAGATATTCTTTGTTAAAATGAATCTTACACCCAGTCTAGGTAGAAGTAAGGGAGATTGCTGCATCCTCTTGGGTTTTTAGAAGCTTTCATATTGAGATTGTAAAGAAGCTCAGGAATTAAATTTCTATTGCCTTTTTTTATTATTATTGGTGGTGGTGGTATTGGGATTTTTCCCTTAATTTTTTTCCAGCTGAGAAAGGAGGTATAGGCCAGTGACAATAGATGTCCAATGACACCAAATGTGAAAGCAGCCCAACTCAATCAGTCACATAATGGTTGATGGCTGCTCCAGACGGTGGAAAAAACAGGAGGAAAGGATCCACCACACACTGTGGAGACATCAAAAAAAAGAAAAGAGAGGCAAGAAGCCAAATAAGTGCAGAGAATAGGCTGAATTCAAGGGAAGGTGGTCTTACTGTGACACAGTTGGGTAAGAGAAAAGGTTATGATTGACTGGAAAATTAAGTGATTTGCTGACGTTCTCAAGCAGCAGCTTTCCACATAAAGCAGAGGTTTCTGTTTATCCTGTTCTTTGTGCTGGGGATACAGGTGTCTCCTCTGTCAGCATGTGAAATAATACTGCAATACAGCACACAATAAGACTCAAAATTGTTAAGACATGGGTGCAACGGTAAAGAGATACTTTTTTTACCATGTATTCAAAATAAGTGCCATCTTTGACATCAGCAACATGTGGCACATGTGATCATTTTCCACAGAAGCAGAGTCATCTCTTTCTGTTTTAAGCCTCTGAAATAGGACTGGGAGATGTAGCAACTTGTAGAATCTCAGCAGTCAGTTTATGAATGATGCATGAAACAAAATCTAGCTCTGTCTGATGCACAAAGGGAGTATCAGACAGGGCTATGAAACCACTGCTGGGCTGGGGTGCTTGATGTGATATTCAGTTCAGGCAAAGCCAGGAAAGACCACCAAGCACATTACTATCAAAGTGTATGTGCAAAAGTACAATGAGAAAAAAGAAAGATAATGATATTAGCTTGTTTGCATAGAGGGGTTTTTCCCTCTTCCTCCCTTTCCCTTGCTATCATTCTCCTTCCCAAAGCAATTTCCTTCACAGATTGGGCAGGAGTAAAGACTGTTTTCATCACTCCTTAAACAGATTCTTTAAAAACTCGTAGTGAAATATGCCTAATATATTTTCAAGGAAGGTCTTTCACTTAAAAGCAGTGTTCTGCGACCTTTTTAATAATGAAATATCTTCCCATATTGCACATATTAGTGGAGGGATCTAAGAAGCACTAGAAATTATTTCTGTGGTATTAAAAAAACCCCTATATTTTCCACAGATTATTCTGATTTTTCAGATGACAGGACAAGAAACAGTGGCACTTACCAAACCAGTTCATTGATGTATCTAACTAAAATTGGGGGGGTTATTTCTTAAATTATCACCAAATAAGAATGTAAAGCCTAATGAAGTCAAAAGGTCAAAAAATGTCTTTCAACACCACAATGACCTCATACACCATTTGGAGTTCTAAATTTTAAGTCACAGAAGTCTTATCTACAAAACAGCAATGGAGGTAGAAAATACACTTGAAAATATTTTATTTCAGCATAGGCAATATTTAGTTACTGAAACCTCTTTCTGGTTAACAGGCACTTGAAATAGCCTTTAACTGAATTGTTGTGCCAATGGAGAGATGAGTATGAGGATCAATGCACCTGTCAGTACCAGCAAAGATGACAAATCAGCAGGCAAAATAAGTCACCTTCCTACTCTTATGAAAAAGCCAAACATGATATTTTCTTGGTGCTGATGCACCATCAAATATCATCCACATCACTGTAATCTGAAAAAAACCCTTTTGCTCCCTGTTTCCTACATTCCCACACTGACAGTCTTCAGAATGTATGTATTAAGACTGACTACTTTCTTCAGCATTTTGCTAAGATTTAGGGTTGCAAAAACTTTTATCTTCTATTAGATTTACAAAACAACTAGAGAGAAAAAATTACAGATTTTGGAGTTCTCTTATAAACTCTGGTAAGAGTCGCCTTGAAAAGAAAGCTAAAACAAGTTAGAAATATTTACTCATAGCCTAATCTAATTTTGTTAATTGACTAGATCACTTGAGAAGAAAGTAGTGACAGAGATATGACACACATCATCAGGAAGAGCCTATCATCAGACAGAGCCTATGGAACAGACAGAAGAAAGAATCCATTAATATCCATGAAAATAAGGTTAGATGGCTAACGGGAATAGCAGAGATAGTGCAATATCTTCATTATTGTCCTGTTGAGTAACCAAGGGAGTTACACATTTTAATAAATACTTATTATTTTGAAGTGATTTCTGAGTCTCCCTTGAGGTACGCTAATTAGGAACCAGAGATGTTTAGTGAAAAAGAGTAGAATTGATGATTTCTTCCCTTTATTTATTATCTTCAAAAGTTCTTGCATCTGCACTGTCTCTCATTTAAATAATTTTTTTTTCTTTAAATCATTTTCTAGGAAGACTATATGTAAAATCAAAATATTTTAAGAGTCGACTTATGAGAACATTCTTGATGTATTCATTATATCAGCTTGGAAGATTTGGGTCCATTTAGTAAGTATGAGTGTGTAAAAAGGTTTCAAGAGTTTGTTGAAGATGGTATTGTTTGAGAAGCAGCAATGAAATATTGCAAAGTGGTATTTACATGCATTGTTTCCAAGATCCCATTTCTGCTGTACAGTGCAGAATACAATGAGTGTATCTAAAAGTGGTCAGGTAGAGCTGTGCCTGGAAATAAATTATATTGGCAGATAAAAATGGTATATTCCAGTGCAGAAATATATCTGAAGATCAACCCTTCAGTGGGGACCTGTTACCTATTTGTTTTTCTGAAGTTTTTCCAGGGAAGAGCTGCTCCTTCCTTTCTGTGGAATGCCTATCATATTTGTAGCACTGAACAAACATGATTTTATTTCAAGCAGGCCAAAAGACAACCCGAAAACAGAAACCCCAGGGGCAGCTCCTACATCATAAAGTTCACAGAATGCCCTTCCAAGTCTGTTTTTACTTCTGTGAAGAAGTAAGAAAAAGAAGAAGTCCAGCACCCAAACTTAGCCTCTGGATACTCAACATATTCCCCTGGAGTGATGTGAACTGCAATTTCAGCAGCCCTGCATTTAACACATCTGACACAAGATAGCAAACTAAGACAGCTGCTTCCAACTGCTGTTGCCACTGGTCAGGAGAGAAGGAAGGAGAAGGTGGTGAGATAAAGGCAAAAAAAGGTGAGAACAATTAACCTCTGACATACAGTATAATATATCATGGTCATCACCAGCTTAATTGAGGATAGAAGCTGCATCAGAAATATGCTCTAGCATACGCATAAGCTTTGCAAGGTTCATTTGCAAAATGCCACGTATTTGCATTATCTGGGAGTAATTTGCATTTCTGCTCCCCAGTCATTTTCAGACAGGTGAATGCTAATAAAGCTCCCCGGGTAACAAAATATTGAGAAGATTTAGAATGTGGAAAACCACTTAATGTGGTTGAGGGTAACTAAATTGAAGTGCAGGTCATCTAACAGATTTTAAAGGAGGATGCAATTCTCTTTGTGTCTTAGGAAAACTTTAGTCATGAGGCCTTCCAGTGACAAGCACAGGCCAGCACACAGTATGCTGTCTTGAAGCCTGGAGACCAAAGTCGTCTTTCTAGATCCATCAGTTGTTTCATTTTCTTGGGCATGTTGTTTTGCCATTTGTCCTGGGGACAGGGAAAATGTCTGCACACAGACTGCTTCTGCATCTCAGCACGCATAGGCTCCACAAAGCACCTTGCTGACAGACACAAAACACACTTCAGCGAGCAGGGAAGAATGGGTGGTTTGGTTTCAGTAAACAGGAGCTGGCAGTAAATGAGAAATATCTAATTAGGCCTATCTGCAGATTCCTCGTCCCTAAAATGGAGCCATTGGAACTTCACTCCATTGTCATACAGTTCCACATCATGGGGGTAAAAGCACAGCAAAATGTTTGGAATCGCTTGAATTCTCCATATTAATAGAGTGACCTGCCATCTGCTGCTCTGCCCACGCTTATGGTCTGTTGCTCCATAGTTAAGCATCCATTCACAAGAGAGGAATGTTTGTGTGGCAGGCAGCTAGGACTCTATTGTATAGAGTCTTTACAAACATTGCTCTGTGTTTTCCCAGGCATTTTTAGCCCTGTCTCTAAACACATAGTTTGTCTGTGAGATTTTGTTTCTTGGGATTTTTTTATTTTTTTTTACCTGAAGGAAAACAAATCTCACAACTTAGTGAATATTTTTGAAATTTAGAGATACACATGCTCGCATATATTATATTTTAATATAGATTTCTATGCATATATATATGCATAAAAGTACAGTTACAGAGAGATGGGATGCATATCAATATTGGAATTAAATTCTGATGTAATTGAGTCTAGAAGGAGACTTTTGGGGCAATTAAATATTGTTTTTGCTGACAAAACTGCCTTGAGAAGTTCCTTAGTACTGACCCAGCTGCTGCCCCTCTGCTGCAGTTTGCTGTCTCCTTGACAGAGGCAATGCAATTGTTTGTGGAACACTCTGTGTCTCAATCCAGGGCAAAAAGAAAAACACCAGGAAAAAAAGGCTTTTGTTCTTGTTTTTTGTTTGTTTGTTTGCTTTTCAACACAGATCTCCCTAATCTGGTCCATGAAATGATCCCACAAACAGTTGTGCTGGCACAACTGAATGAGTGTGGGAGCAGGCATAAAGGGCTGAGGGGCAGAGGAGGGAGGGCAGCTCATTTTGCCACCAAGGAACACATACCATGTAGCTAATCCCAGCAGCTCTCAGCAACGATGAACCAGAACTTCAAACCTTTTAAATTATTACTATATTTGATTCATGTATTTGACTCTTTATATATATTCTAGGTGTGGGGGGTGTATTTTAAAAAAAAATAAATTCCCCCTTTTTTTTTTTTCATTAAGTCATACTGACAAGAGACTATTCATTTCTTCCCAAATGGAGTGTCTGACAGTGAAATGCAGCTTTAAGCTAAAGGAATTTTTTTTCTTTTTGCATAACATCTTTCTTGCCAGTGAAATAAACAACCAGCATGTATTTCCTGTTGGTGCTCAATTCTTCCTCATATTTCAGTCAGCTCTTGTATATTATTATATGAGTTCTATTGTTACAGTTAAATGTATACAGATCACTGTTTGTTCCTCAATGAAGCAATTTTTTCCCCTAGGATAAATAATTGTGGGCATTTTATTTATGGAAAATTCAGTACTGAACATGCTCATGCAGGTCCAGCAAATAATAAAAGTGTGTGCTTAACCTCAGGGATATAATTTCTGCTGCATTCATCTGGGACAATATTTACCTGCTGAGAGCAAAGCATGGGTCTCACTGGATTACAGCCAGCATACTTAGAACTTCCCAAAACTGAGCTCATAGCTAATTGAAGTTACTACATGTGCTTCAGTAGGAGTTAGTCACCTGAATACCATTGGAGATCTGGTCTTAAGGACTCTTTGGAATCCTACTGATCTCTTTTTATCAGACATGTTTTACTGCAGTGTATTCACAGCTGCATGCTATTTATGCTTCCAGAACTATCCTTTTAACAGTTTTAAATTGGTTTTCTTATCATTTATGGTGTCTATGTAATTTTTTTTTCTAGTATGAAAACAAACAGGTGCCTCTAACCTTCTTTGTTCTAGCCAGGACTGGATATATTTATGCGATGTCATAATTTATTTGCTCCTTTCTAAAGCATTCACCTTTATAATCACCAGGCACACAGGAGACATCTTGCTATTCCTCTGATACATTTTTTCTTGTCCTTCTCTGGATCCATTTGCTTTACCCTTTTTGAAGTGCTGTGCCCAGAATTGTAAGCAGTATTCAAGGTGAATGCACACTCTCAGTTTACATTATGAGACATTCTTAGTGGCATTCCTTTACTTTCCTAAGATAGACTTGTTTATTGTTTGAATCTCAGCTTCCATCAACAGGTGGTTTTCACCAAGGAGACTATGATGAAGGCTTCTTTATATTTTTTTCTGCCACGTGGAACTTATAAGTCTTCCTGCAGTTCAGTATTTTGCCATCAATTTGCTTCTATTCAAATTCCTTGACTACTAACATTTTGTTTTGCATCTAAACATCTCTTTCTCAGGCCCTTCTCAACCCAAAGGTTCAAACATGGAGAAACAATGGTACTCATCCACACACCAACTCATGGCTTAATTGCCATTTAATTTATCCTTCCTTCAACTGTTCCCCAGTACAGTTTAGGGCATTCTCCACACAGCCATCCAGCTAAGGTGACAGTCCCACTGGATGTATAGGTAGGCAATTGTTGGAGTCTGAGATACAGAGTGTGTGCCCTTGTTTCTAATACTTAGTTTTAAGATCCAGAAAAACACTGAATTTCATATAGCATGAAATTCATGAGCATGTTTTCATGGTGATACATGAGAACAAATGTTAAAGTTAGAAGGAAAAAGTGTGTGTAGATTAGAAATTTTCTTAAATCACTGGGTGAAAAAGTTAGTTTGGAGAACAGGAGACAAGACAGAGGATTTAGGGTGTTGTCTCTTGTCCTTCTTCTTTCTTCTTCATGTTCTTCTCCTGGGGGTTTTTGGGTGGAAGTAAGTGATTGGGTAAAAAATATCACAGTGCAGCACACAGGTGTTGGGTCATTGGGTCACTAAGAAAAATAATTTAGTTGGCATCTGTTAATTGGGTAAACAGACATATAAAAGACCTTGAAGAGGATCTTTGTTAACCATTTTACCCCTTTTCTATCATAGTGCACATAGGTCCTTGTACCTTGTAATGCTGATAAGAAAAGAATAAACTACTGAGACCAAAGAGAAAACTGCCTCCCTCTTGTCAGTCTTCAGTTCAAGAGGAAAAAGAGCCTAAACACAAAGTCCATAGGCAATTCCTCTTCCCCTTCCATGCTTACAAATGAATAAGCAAGAAAACAAGCAGAAGTCCTACACATACAGATCTCCATGTTCCCAGGATGCAACTTCTTGTTGTTTCAGAAGCAAGTTCCTCTGCCCAAGAGTGAGGAGCTTCATTGTACAGAGATTGGCACAGTCTGTGCTCCTAAGACAGTTCACTCTATTTTCCTGTAACTATGCTATTTTGCATTGTTCACAAGCTTTGCTTTATCCTCTTTTGTTTCTTTACACAAAGATTGATTAATTTTCTGCCCCCTTCCAGTCAGAGAGATAGGGGTTTTTCATTTTATTTTGCAAGTAAACCCCATCCTGAGCTGAAAAAAAAATGCTTACTAAAGCCTATGCTGCTGTCAACTTTGCAGTATCTAATTAATTGCATAACCCCTCTTTCTCATCCCACAACTGCATAGCTGCCTTTATGGTCTCCCAAGGGACATTGTCAGGAAATCTGCAGCAGGTGGGAGAGCTCATGTGTCATCTCCTACAAATGAAGGCTGAGAGACTACTCACCCAAGCTCAGGCACAGATAAGTACCCTAAAATTAGCTGGGCATTTGGTGGCAGCAGCTGTATGTAGCAATGCACTGCAAAACGCAGAAACAGATGGCATTGCAGAAAACACGGATGTTGTGTTTACTGTCTGATGGCAGGCCTCTCTGCCTCCTTCCTCTAACATCTTCACAGAGCATTTGGGGGATAAAATGGGATTCCCTTTCTACTGCTTCTGCAGTCAGCTTCTCTGGAACTTCTCTCCATTCAGAGTTGGTAGTTGGTCATTCCTACAGCTTCTCTTCTGCTTTTGACTTTTTTATATTGGACCCTCTTCTTTTATATCTTTTGCATGAGTCTCACTTCACATGGTAGCAATAAACATGAAAATATGGTTGCTAGAGCATGTTGACATTCATGAGGGGGCAAGTGTACATATTAGCATTTACTTCAAAGCCACCAAAGTAAAAGTTTTAAATATTTATACCAAAGGATGTGCATGGATGTATATTCTGCAAAAACAAAACCCAAAAAAACAAAAAACAGAATACATAGAATAAGGTTCTTTTTTTTCCAACTACCTCTTTCAAATTCAAGGAATTTTTTGCAGTAGAGTTGAATTTTAGGGACATTAAGTTCAAAGGGATTTCCTCAGGACAAGTTCCCTGAGCTCTGTCATGTACAGATGGCTCCAGACCTGGGACACCCACTGATTTTCTTACTGAAGTAGTCGTATTACACTGCACTTCTTGAGGAGCAGCAGGAAATAAAAAAAAAAAAAAAAAAATTGAAAAATTGACTAATAAAGCTACAAATTTCAGAAGAGGTTAACTGAGAGTATCAGTGTGTCTCAAGGTGTAAGAGGCTGTAGTGTCCACTGAGGTAAGTGTTCCATGGCCTGCAGAACACGTGGGAATAGATTGCTGTTTCAAACGCCCCAGATTAGCTGATCCATCCCTACGGGATGAGTGACACAATCTGCAAGGAGACCAGTGATATGTAGGCACTTACACCCAGGGCCTAACACAAACACACAAAACCAGAGCAAAACACCTATCACCTCCCAACAGCTGGTGGTCTTCCCTCAGCAGTACCATGGCCATCCCCCTCCTCAAGAGGTACATCAGCAGCTAAATCTTCTTCTCTTGGGCCTTCATTCTACTGCTCTATCCTTCCCCTTCTCACTTCTCCTTTCACACCAGTCTTCTCCTCACCCTCCCTAACTGTTGCTCATGGCATAGTTTTATGAAGTCGCTCTGGCCTTTCATTTTGTTTTTTCAGTGCTGATACCACTCTCCCAGTCTGGCAGACATATTCTCCTCCCAAAAGAGCTGCTTCAAGCTTCTTTATTTACCCCCTTCCCATTGAAGTCCTCCTCTCCGTGAAGGGCAGAAGTTAACTAGGTCTACACATGAGGGACCTACCCTGGGACAGGGACAGTCAGAAGCAACCTGGCAAGAAAATGAGCAGGTGACGAAGGGCAGCAGAAGAGCATTACTCTTTGCTTCTCCACCCCCCATGCTGTCCATTGCCTCACAAAGGCCAGCAGAGACTGTAAATGAATGATTTACCTATGTGTTTGTTAGCCCTCAAATTATATTTTACTTTCAACTGTAAGTTTTTTGTTTTGGCAATGAATTAAATAAAATTTTCTCAGGTGAGTCTGCTTTTCCCAGACGCCCTCTAAATCCATTCTGTCCATGGGACCTTCAGTCTACAAATGCAAGGATATTTGGACAAAGGGGGTGTGTCATGGAGCATTCTTATGCTCCATGACACAGCTTTCTCTAACTACTTTCACCCTATAATAGCTACAGATGTAAGCCCTGTGCACTTGCAGACTAGATGACAAACTTGTGTTCACATACTCCTGACAAACACAAGCCACAAAATCCCCAGGCATTCACCAGCCTGCTGGACATTGTTGTGACCTTCACTCTGACACAGGGTAGAGTGGCTGGGGGCAGAAAGGAGTTGCTGATCTGTGATTGCTTTTGAGGCAGTGAATCATGGTCATGTTATCCCAGAACAACAAGACTGCGTATCTTCCAAATCACTGAAAATTTCAATTTCAGCCCACGAGTGGCATTGTATGACCTGTTTTCATAAGAGTTTCTACCTATCTTTCATCAGCTGGAAATAACTGAGCTGAAATCTGTTGACACTCTGCAGTCATCTTTGCTGTTTCTACAGTCTTCTCTTATTAATTAAAATCTGAAAATGAGATTTACATTACATTATAGCATCTTTAGCCTACAAGTATTGTCATGTATGACAATGTTTGTAAACCAGCATGGTCATTAAGAACCACAGCGGTGAGGCACTGTTTTCTTGTGGAAAGAAACCGTATCAGAATTTGGGGCACCAATTTATAAGTGCTTTCTTTTTGTTTAATTTTGGAGAAAAATCAAGGACTGTTGCTTCACAGGAGGTGTTAGGGGTGATGCTATTTGCTTGTGTTTCAGCAGCTATAAAGTAAAAATTAACATAGTTCCCATCTGCTGCCAGAATATACAATGAATGGAGAAGAAATATACTAAAATTTATAAGTACAGGCATACCTTAAGGAATTTGGTATCAAGGTATCAATGGTTTCTGTTCCTTAGGAAAAAAATATTGTTGCAATCACAGGCTGCAGGAACTCACAGTTCTTCTGAAACTTAAAAGAAATCCACTTTTTGGCTATAAAATATGTATTATTCATTTTGCCCAGGTTAACTTTATTTTTCTTTTAAAGGAGATTTGACACTTCAAACTGGCATTTGTGAATTTAGTGTAAATCTTTGTAATATTAACCAGGTGACAAGTTGGCTGCAGAAAATGAAAATATGACCTGTGGAATTGCCCATTTAAACAGAAGCATGAGTTAGGATTCAGTCTATTTACAAGCACTAAAAAAGGTGCTCAGACATCTTTGTACTGCACTTTATCCCAGCGCCACAGTAGTTCTTGAGTTATATATAAATTACATTTTTTTCCCCGTTTCTTCCTTATGAAATTAATTTTAAAATTAGTAGTACTAAGTAAAAATTTCCTGAGGATAATCACTTAAATACAAAATTGAATTAGGTCTGGCCATGTTCTAACCCACTTTGCCTTTGTCTTTCACATGCCTCTAAGCAAGTAAATTTTGCTAACCTAAGTGCTGAATAAAAGTTTTGGAATTCACAGTGGAGACACTGTATTTTAGGACATTCAATGTTGTTTACACAGAAAGTGTCTGACTTTCCAAAATCCTTTCACACATCTTTAGTGCAGAGACCAGGCGACGATTCAGGAAATGTTTTGGCCACACCTTCTGATAATTGGGAGTGCAGATGCAGCCATATTACCAGAGTGGTAAATATTCATTGCAAAGTTAATTTGGGAAATTAGCATGGGGAAGGATGAGCAGAAAAAGCAGTCAAGTTGAAAAGCCAGTGCATGTCACTGTCTCTACTACTGATGCACTTGTGTTATTGCTTCTGTATCTTATATTGCTGCTAATTAAGGCTGCAGAAAGTGGGGCTGCTCCATCACAGTGAAATACTGGAGAACCTGTCCACTTTTTTGAACAAACTGATGGAATGTAGTCAGTAAGTTAGTGTTTTGGAATGGGCACTGTAGGTGTTTCCCAAAAGGGGCACTCTTTGGTGAATCAAGAGTGAAGGGTGGGAAAATGTCATGAACTCCAACAATTTCAGTTGCAGCTCTTTCTTTGTGGTAATAAAGCCATATCACTCTCACATAAAAACCATCCTTCTTTCCAGTCATTACATGGATCTCCCTACAGAAACAAGAAGATGAAGTCACTAAGAAATTTTTCATGGTTGGGCATGACTGGTTTTGAGTTGGGGCAACTGTGAAACAGCAAAAGAAGAAATCCACATCCCTTTATTTTTTCCTAGAAACACTGCCCTGAAAAAAATTCAAGAGCTTGAAGGTGAATATTGACTAAAAACTACTTTGAACTATGAGCAAATTCCTTGCCTCCCAGTGTTTAATTCTTCCAGCATTAAGGGCCATAGGAGTAGAAAGGTATTACCTAAAAGATACCCAGTCCTCATCCATTTTAACTCCTAACACAGAGCTCTGAGGCTCATGAACTTTGGCAAACACGAGAAGTCAAAAGGGTCTCTTCCTATACCAGTTGCAAAGAGAACATAAATGAGAATGGGCAAAGGATGTCAGATATCAAATGGTGAGAGCAGTAACAGTGAGTGGATGAAATCATCCACCCAAGCAGCTAAGACTAGAAGGATTCCTAGGGAAATACTGAGCAAGCCTGGCAGTGTATTTCACTGCATATCAGCACAAGACAGAAAAAAGGCTCCAGTGGAGAAAGATTGAAAATCTGAAATAACACTATGAAGGATAGGATTATCAAAATTCATTCACCTTTGAACTTACAGACAGAATAAAATGAATGTCCCAATCAAAACATTAGAACATTGTTGCACCCAGATGAAAACTCTGCACTTGGTCATCATGTGTTCCCAACAGCTGGCAACAGAAGGCAAGGCATCTGATTACCTTGTAACAGCCTTTCAAATAGCTTTCATATTGATGTTGGATCACCCTGAAAAAAAATAAAATTCTAATGGATTTACAAGTGATTTTAAAAATGAGGTGAGTAAGGCAGTGATAGCACAAACTAGAGCAGGTATAATCTCCATAAAGTGAATGGAGGCACACCAGGCAAAGAAGAATCTGTGTATGGCATAAGAACAAATGCAAAGTCCAACATAAGATTGCACAGTAAGCTCTGTTTCAAAGGAAGTTGTGTGATAGCACATAAAGGAAACAAATGCACACTTGTATTGAAGAAAGAGAATGAGCCTAGGCAAAAGTCCCCAACAAATCTCAGAGCTGTGAGCAGCTAACAAAATCCTCCTAGATGACAGCTTTGAAGAAAAGTAGTTCTACAGGAAAGGTACTGGTCTGAGCCTCAGGAGGTTGGTGTCCCCATTGCTATGCTGCTGCACATGTTCTATGGGACTCTGGAGGAGAAAAAAGATTCAGCAAAGCTTTCCTTTATAGATTTCAGAGAATATTTCCCTTCCTTGACATCCTTTGCCTTATGTATTTATGAGGTATGAACATCTTTGCATTCTCTCTCAGCAAAACCTGCCAGGATTTACTGTGGAAAACAGCATTCAAGGGACCCCTTATAGAAGAAAGTGTGTACCAAGAGAACTGTTCTGAAAACCTGCAGATTCAGAAGGAGAATATGAGGCCATGAATACCACTTACACAGAGGATGTCTTTCATGAAATTGCAGGGGGGCTGAATTCACTCACTTCCTTTCATGTCAGTCTAGGTACTTTTATGCTCTACAGATTGTCAGCAGGCAAAACTTGCAACCAAAATGGGGTTTCTTGAAGTCCATTGGCACACATTTAACCAAAGAGACCTCTAATGGTCCCTTTGACCTTGTTGTGAGCAGACTGAAAGACATCCTGAGGTCCATTCCAGCCCAACTGATTCAGTGACTGCTGTACTATGAAATGTCCAAATTAATGACAAGATTTCTGTCCAGCACATGGAACAATTAGAGTCTGATCTTATGATATGGTCTGAGACAAATAGCATACTGCTGCAAAAGTAGCAGGTCCAGCTCCAGTCCTGAATATCTCCATCCATCCTGCTTCTGGCCATGCTCTCCCACTGCTCACTTTGAGATGACTTTCATTCTCAGGTAAGTCACACAGCAAGACACAGCAGCCCAATCAGATGGCAAAAAAGGACAAGACAAAGCAGTTTCATTTGAGATCAGATGAGCCATTGTAATGGAATCGGGGGAAAGTTGATGGCTGTGGTGAGAAATGGGAAGGGGAAAATGGGAGGATGGAGAAAGGAGGAGTCAGAGGTTACCACAGTTTCCCCCCTTTAATCACTGGTGAACTTGCACATCAGCTTGGCCATATTGTGAAAATATATCCTAAAAAACATACTTAATTTAGATTTACAATTAATCTCAAAATTATCCCACTCTACCAATATCTTATCAAAATATTGTTTGCAGTGAGCAGGAGCTTCTGAGCCTCAGCTCAGAATTAAATCAGCTCAGAACTCAAGAATTAAGTAGTGGTGACAATGACACAGGACAGAAAAAGCTTTTGTGTGCTGCATGATGGCACTGCAACATGGTGAAATTAAGCTGGTAAATTAAGAATATGTTATGAGTCAGGATGGAGGAGAACCACAGCTTTGCATTCAAGGAAAGGACTTCACTGTGCCTCCAAGACAGAGCTGGCTCACAGTTTGTCAGTGGCAGATGCAAACTGAAATATTGGGGCAGGGCAGAACAGCCAGTGAGGCTGTGTGGAACAGGCAGGTGTTGGTACAGGGAAGCTAAGGCACTTACCACTGCCACCTCTCCTCTGTTGCTTTCTTTCCTGCCAGGCCCAGCTAGCAAAGTCAGTCTTCTTTTCATTGCCTATTACTTCTCATCAGAGGCAGATTTATTTTCACATCCCCTAGTTCAGCCAATGAGGCTGCTCTCACACCACAGGACAATGATCAGCCCTTTCTGAAGGGCTTGCTTTGCTGCCCATTTCAGGCAGTTGCTGGCTTTATTTTTCCCCTGCTAACAAATCTATTACTACCAAGAAGTGTAAATCTGAAGACGAGAGTACACACCTACTCACACTACAAATTCTGCTAGGTTTTCCATCATCAATGTGCTCACTGATGATGTCCTCATTCCCCAAATATACACAGTATTCCTAATTATACATTTTCCTCTCTGATTTATTGTGAATGGAGCAACACGATGACTGCAGTGAAGTGCTCTGTAACCTCATAACAGGATATGTCTTTATTCAAATCTTTCTCTTATGTTCTTCTATAACCTGCCTGTTACAGAAAAACATCTTTGTGTGTATATGTGTCTTTGATTCCCAAGACTATGCAGCAAAAAAACCAACCCCAAAATTCACTACAAGGGCCATAATTGGAAAAAGACAAGTCTTTGATGAAGGAAAAAATATATATTGAGTCAAAATCTCAGGATAATCTACAGCTGCTCAGGTCACAATGAGTGGTACAAAAATATTAGTGATAATGGACATACAGCTTGATAGGCAGAAGAACACATGCTATGTAGCAATGTCTTTGTGAGTAAATGCCATTTAGGGACAGGCAAACTAGAGATACAAAAGACTGAAAGAAGTGCCTGCATACCAAGGAAGCATCTTTCCAGACAGAATAATCTCAGAGCTGAAAGTATACACTTTGTATTATTAAGGAAAATTTAATCCCAAAGACTGGAAATTACTCACTCCACAATAACTGGGATGGATTTAGATCAACATGCTTTCTTCTAAATTTGACCTTCCTCACACCTTACAAGCATTTAAGGCCAAGCTTTCAAAATGAATCTCTGCTAAGGGGTTGCTGTTAGCACTATGCTAAAGTGGCAGCAGTGGCTGGCTCCTCTGTGCTCTTGAATGGAGAAACACACACATCTCCTAGGGCCACCTAGAAATGGAGAGGACTTTCTGTTCCCATTGTCTGACCAAATGAAGAGTAGCCTTAAGGAGACTGCATAGTTTAGGAACTTGAAGAGAAAAGGAGTTTTGAGGATACCTCTTGTTCATATCTGGTAGCTGTGGGGCCAGTAGAGCTTAGTACCAGAAAAGGACCACCTTTTAGGGCAATGAGGGGTAGCTGACTAGGGAACAATAAATTCAAAACATCCTGTTTCACACTAGGACTGTGCACAGGTTGTGTGAACTGCTGACTCTGACCATGTCTGAAAATAAAATTTTCCCATTCTGGTCACTTTAATGCTGTGTTCTGCCATAGTCCATTTCCATTATTTACTGATTGTCCTCAAGTTCTTCCTCTCCCTGGTCTGAATAGATGGGATAATGCTTGGTAGGAATACAAACCTTTCTTTGGTTCAGCAGAACGTATTGGTTTCTCATCTACCACAGGCTCCTTGCTTTATTTTCTTCACTGTTTGCAAATGGCACCAGTTAGTGCTAACAGAAAAGGGCAGCCCTGTGAGCAGCACCACCATAGCCTTGCAAGGCTCCAGCAGATGAGCTGGGACCACTTTTGCCACAGGATGTCAAACTGGTGCCTCTGCTTGCCTGCCCTGCCTTCCAGTTGTCCATCCCAAAGCCTCAGAGAACATTCCTGTCACTCACTGGAACCCACTTCACAGTCCTTCATGTTCATCTGATCCACCAGAGAGGAAAGTTAGGAAAGATTGCCGGAGAGGACTGGCGTGCCAACACATGGCCCTTTCTATTTTGGGATGAAAGCCTCTGGTGGATGGGAGACAATAACAGTTGGGGCAGTAATTCCTTCTGTGGCCAAAAGGGTTTTCACACTGAATTAGTGAGCTAGACATGTTTGGGATACAAGGACAGGGCTGCTGGCTGAGCAAGTAATTCCTTCAGAACAGATATGCAGTTCATTCTTGCTAGGAAAAATCACTAATGTGACTTTTCAAAGTTTTTCGCTCCTATAAGGTCAACTCAGAGAAGAGTTCAGCAAGCCCACAGCTGTATTTCTTTTCTCTGGATGAATGGTTACCCTAAATTGTTAGTGAGGTGCAGTTCAAGAGAGTTGGTAATAGATTTGCCAAAGTCTTCTCTGTAGAATCGATATTAGCTCGTACTCATAATAGCATTTCAAACCATCATGTACTGAAGCCCTGACCATATGGGCCAGGAAATGGCAATGTGATTAGCATTTCTCCTCTGCTGGCCCCCAGTATGCTACCCTGTGGCTATTACAACCATCTATTTTGCATTCTGGCTCCCCTGTGATATCGACAATAAACAGTAAACAGTGCACTTGGTAATAACTTCTCCAAAGGAAAAAGGAAAAAAAAAAAAAGACAAAACAACAAACAACCCTCAGCAAAAAAGCATAATGTAGACACACTCTGTAGGAGTTTTCAAGATGGTTTGCAGCAGCTACCCAGGCATCAATGCCAAACAAAATTATCTGAGTGGTAGAAATAGGTCCCCAAACAGCTGCCACCAGCTGTAGCAGGCCAAGATAGAAATAATGAAAGGAAGATTTTTTTTTTCCCTGAGTATTATAAGAAATGGAAGCAGAAATCCATCAAGTATCTGCACCTTCTAAGGACTCTTTTGTTATACATAATCTTTATAGCAATTTATGTATGTCACCATCTGCTGGCACCCTCCATTGCTGCATCTCAATATTATGTTACTCTACAAGGAGATTATTCATAAAATTCCAATGACTGTGTTTAGAAAAGAGTGGATTGAAGATGTCAGTGTAAGTGAAAGTGGCCAAATTGGGGTGAAACCACTAGAGCCTGAGCTTGCAAAAATTCAGCCCATATTTTCTCCAGAAGAATCACAGAAGAGGTTTTAGAAAGTCATGCCTGAGAATGGGAAAAGGGATTGCCATGCAGTCTATCTTGCTACAGAATGATAGAGGGATCTGTCTGATTGCTTGTTATGGATGAGAGAAAGGAGAAGTTGTAGAGGCAGCCAGATATGAAGAAACACTTTAATAGGTTTGCTGTCCAGTCGCTAGGACCCTATCTTTTGCCTTTCCATCCTTTCTGCTTTACACCTGCCTGAGTTCTTGTACAAACTCCAATCCTGAAGTCACTAATTTCATTTTTTTTTTACACCAGTCTTCTTTGGCTTCTTTTGAAGGATGGCTGGAATCTTCTAGATTCTCCAAGAGACCTTGTAATTCTTTTGGTATATTTGTTGGTAAATGCTTTCTTTGTTCAGAGACAAAATTCTTCACATGGATCAGTGCAATGCTCACAGGCTGACATTGTGTAATTGGTGAATCCAGGGCGCTTTACAGGTTTAATATAAAATAATCTTCCATAAATTAATCTCTGAGTGGAAATATCATATAAAAAATTAAATATTGAAACCTGCCACTTTGACACATTTGTTCTTCTGCATACATGGGTTTGATATGTCCATCTACCTAAAGGCCTCTTTTCAAACCAAAAAATTTGCATTTTTAACTGCAGAGAAGTGATGGGGCACCCAGTGAGGATCAGCTGGGTAATGTTTCCTTCCAGGTAAATTTACTCAAATCTTAACTTCAAGGGGGAAATGGTGTTGGTCAAGGTGAATTCATCTTGGAGAGTAACTGGACTGTTACTTTCATTATGCTTTTTTATTTTGGGATAGAAAACACTTCCCAGATCAAGAGAAAAAAAACCTGTTTTTTTCAGAAGAAACAGAAGCAGACAGCAGAGAAGCATGAAAAAAAAAGTGAACAGCAGAACAGAAATCTCAGAGGACAAAATGTCAAAAATATACCACAATTGCTTGGTTTTGCAATCTTTCTCATTACCTCTGAAATGAACAATAAGGTGTCTCTCAGTAATAATAAAGGAGTTTGGGGATTATTTTTTGGTGAGAGTGGTTTTAATAGTATCTCCACCCTCACACTCCAGGCTTGAACTCAGCTGCTAAAGAACTGACACATTCAAATCATCACTTTATTTTAATCATCAGTTTAGACATTAGTCTATTAGTCTTTGTGTAGGTTTCGTTGTATATATTTTACATGATTTGTGTTACTTCACTTTTTTTTGGTGTTTTTTTTACGTTCAGAGGACATGCTTAAAGCTTCAGATAAGATTTGAAGATAAGGGTTAAATTCTGTAATTTATTTTAAGGAGCAAGTCACGTTTCAGAAGCAGCTTTATCTAGGAAAGAATTTGAATTTCTCCATAGCTTATCATGTTTCTGTTGTATTCAGGCAAAATGTCACACATTGGCATCTATAGGGGAGCTATTGTCAGTGACCTTTACACCACCTTGAAAAAGCTTTTTTCCCATTTGCTCAAGGAAAGAAGAGAGGAAACAACTCTGAACTCTTTCATTAGCAGATGAATCTTCACTTACTTCTTAACAATAGTCCTCTCCCCGAGCAGGTAACAAGCAACCCAGTCAAGGAAAAGAACCTAAATAAAAGAAAAAAACCAAACTAAGAGCTGAGAAAACTTTACTCTAAAGCTGCATTGTTTCTGGCATTGAAAGACTCAGGTTTTTGCAAGCTCAAATATTTTGCTTTTTCTTCATGAGTCCCTCCACACAGGGCAACATAACTTTGAGTGCTCCGTTGTTCAAAACCAAAATTAAGACCAGTTTGCACAGTGCTGTAGATTAAACAAGAGAAAATGTTAGGCAATTAAATGCTAATGATTCAAGCTGGGTGCTTATGTTTTGTATTACTTGCCTAATAATGTTAGCATTTAAATGGTCAGCTTTGAAGTTAACAAACAGCCCATTAAGATGCAACCAGGGAGTTGAGGGCTCTTTGGGTGCTATTGTTTCAGTCTGGCTAGCTGCAGACTCAACACAACAGCAGCGATGGGATTTAGTGAAGACTATTTTTGCAATTGGGAGGGCTAGAAGTCGTTTTTGTTTTTTTTTTTTCTTTTAGTGAAAGCTTGTATTATTGAGAACACAGCGTGTGGGAAAAGCCTAAATCTACTAATTTTCTTCTGAGTCCTGGGATTTCTATTGTCCCTGCTGACCACTTAAATACAAATCAGTTGGTTTCCAAGCTCTGTGCAGTGATCATCCTGCTACAGCCATCAAAATTTTACCAGATGCTGGCTCTGAGCTGGTGTTTCTGGGTACGTGCAGGGGTTAATATAAAAATGTTCTCCTGGCAGTAAAAGTTAAAGGAGGCTCAGTGATGGAAATTGCATCACATAATGAGAGATCCTCAAAGCAGCGGCTACTTAAAGGACAGAAATAAGATATAATTGTCAATGGAATGGGGTATTATCCAGGATAATGGGCTCCTGCAGATGCAAGAACAGCAAGGCAAAGCCAGAACATTTATGGAAAATAAATGGCATGGTGCAGCTCAGGTTTGTTCTTCTTCAAAGTACACAACATTGATCCTGTGGCAATGGTCTCTTATTCCAAATCATTGATGTAGACTTAATTATTTTATGTAATAGAGGTTGATGTGGGAGTTACTTACCATGCCTCTGTAGATCTATTGCATTAGGAGTGCCTCTGAAGAGAAAAGCACTGTAGATTTCAGTGCCTGGATTTCATCAAGCATTTTGTTATCCCTACTGTGACTGCTATTCCCAGTACTTTCCATGTGGTGTTAACCAAGGAGAGCTAGTTTTCTGCTGTCAAAAGGCAAGTGCTGTGACAGTTTCATGTTTCCTGGTGGCAACTGTAAATATTGACATTTTAGTCAACAACAATTGATGCAACACATTAAACATAATGGGGCTTTTTCACTGAATTTAAAGTGAATAATTTCAGGCCCTGTTTGGTGCATTAGGAGGAACAGAGCTGTTCTTAAACTGGCTTTGTTTTCTGATGTACTCAACATGATGTATAAATGCCAGAACAACCTCCTAGTAAACCTATATTACTTCTTGGTTTTGATCTTTTGTGGCCTGCTAAAGGGCTTATTAAAAATGCCACAAAATATGTGCTGCTAGCTCTCACATCTTAATTGAAGAAATAGGTGGCCTGGATGTTTAACAGAGACTTCTGTGTGTCAGAAACGTGAAACAGTGAACTAGTTCTTAGCTAGAAAAATTACCCAGGTGCACTAAAACAATGCATTTCAGTTATTCACTTGCTATCTCCATGGTCATGATGTCATTTCTGAAATTTATCATAGGGATTTTTTCTGAGAAATAGAACAATAGAACACAGCTATTTATTTTGATCTACTGTTCCATCCTGGGTTAACTTAGGCAGACCAGCCTTTAAAGTATAATTCTACATATTGCCACCCACACATGACATGACCAGCAAAATGATGGTCAGTTTAATGCTGCGTGGGCTGCGTGTAGCTGTACAAAAGAGCACAGATTTGGTCCTCTCTGTTTTATGCAGAAACTGAATGCAAAATCTGATCAGGTTGTGCAAAAAAGGAAAAAAACACACAGACAGAAAAACCCAGAATACATTAATGATATAGGTAAAGGGGGATCAATAGTATGATTAAAGTACTAGGGTCCCACTGGGTTTTTTCCAAGTGTCTACAGCCGTTATAGCAAATGCCTGATGATTTTTCAACTAACACAATTTTAATTGGGTAGGTGACTGAGGGAATCATGTAAAGCCTGCCTTTCCTTCTGATGTCTCTTTTTTTCTCTTTTCACAATGGCATTAACATCATACGGTCAGCTCTGTGACCTTGTGCAAGGAGAGTCAACAAAGCACCCACCTCTGTCAAATCTTTACAGAAGATCATAGAGAAGATTATGCCATCTGCATCTTGAATTTAGTCTAAATTGCTCCTAGAAGACCACTTTTTAGTGCAATCTATTTATTTTTGCCATATATGATGTTTTTGTCTGTTACTAACACTTGAGAGTATGTGTGCATTCATTCTGAACAACTTGGCAGGCCTCTTATATTTATTTTAATTTCTCTGGCACTGCAAATGGCCATTGTATGGATGTCACAAGTAATGTAGATTACTACAGTTTTTCCATACTCTTTTTTATTATGCATTGCAGCACTTTCAAATGGCAGTCACAATCTAGGGTCTGCCTCTGAGTTCCAAGAAAGGCCAATTATAAAGTAGCTGTGTCTGTCTGCCTGCTAAAACCATGTGGAGGCTGGGAACTACTGCACTGGCTTCTGTAACAGTTTCTCATGACCATACCTCCCTCCCAGGTTCTCTGTCCCAAAGATGCTAATTCTTTGTTTTGCAGCATCTTGGTGGTGGTACTGAAAAAGCTTCTTGAGGAGCTACAGACCACTAGAGTATATCTGTTTTTCTTAGCACTCTTCCCAGAGACATAATTTTCAACTCACACCAGCACTGACACATTTATCCATTGAATGACTAGTGTAATCTACACCTCCTCTTCTTCAAGTCCTTTCTCCTCTGCCAGAATATCAGACTGTAGGATTTACACAGCTGCTGGGAAGAAGTGATAAAACAACATTCCAAAGAGCAGCTTTCAGGTGGGAAGGAAGGTATAAGCAGCCTGTGAGAGTGTGGCTGCATGACATGCACAAGTTTTTCTTGCTAAATTTGCTGTTGAACACACTCACAGATGTACCTACTTGATGATGATGTCTTAGTGTAGAGAATTTAGTGTTTTTCACAAAAGAGGCCTTATTGTCCTTCCTCTGCCAGAAAGGTCTGCCTTGAGCATGTCCCAGGCTTTCTCCAAGGTTAGTCCTTGATTTCTGGTGGTTAGGGGCTAATTTCCTTACAATGTCTGAAAATGCTTCATATCTCCCTGAAAGACTCTCTGTGTCATTATTCCTCCACTATACTACTCCACACTTGGTCACCTCAGCTTTCCACTCTCCATCACAAGGGACAGTGGTCCTGATTCCTTCCTTGTGGGATTTCAGCAGTACTCATGAGAGGGTGGATCCTGCATTGAAAGGCTGAAGCCTACTGTCTTCAAGCCAAGAAAGCCAGTCAAGGACAGTATGGTTCTGCACCAGTGCCAGGACTGACCTGTTCAATATTCAGACCTTGAAGAATGACCAGCACTCCTCATGATGGATACAGAGACATTGCTTCCAGAACAATTAGCATTTGACACATAAATATAACCAAACCATTCTCTATGACAACTACTGGCTGTCCATTCAGTAGTATAGATAAAAACTATATATAGCTATCTTTTAATTTGCCTTATGCTACACCAGGAGATACAAAACTGTTCATATACAGTCAGAACTTGTCAAAAATGTTACCACCAAACCTCTGCTAGTCACAAAATTAAAATAAAAAAGACAGCTATTAAGATAGCAATTTCTATGTTTTCTGTTTTACTCAAGGCAGAAAAACTATTCTAAATTTTTTCTGATATTTTAGAGTTTACTTTATCTTAATAGAAAACTATGTGTGCTTCAGTTTTAGTTGAAACCAAAGAGATGTCAACAAAGACTGTTCATCCACAAAACACACTTTAAAAAATGTAAATTAAGCACTTCAAAATGTTGCTTACTAGGGTAAAGTTATTTTATATCAGCCTAGCTGTATTCTCATTGGAAGCAATGAAATGGTTGTCATTAGAGTCAGTGGAAATGGCTTAGTAGGTCTAACAGCTGCAGCACTGTGTACAACAGGTTAAAATGAGCTCAGAAAGCAGAAAATTGGAATTTCACATGCCACTCTCACCCTCTGCTTCTTCAGATGACTAATTCTACATCACTTTCTACCTGGATGTCATTCAACGCTTTCACTTTTTTGTCCAGGTCTCCCCTGGTTCCACCACCTTTCCTTGCTCAGCTGTTATTACCTGTTATTACCATTAATAGATTTGCAATATCTTCACACAAAACGGCTGGCTCCCAAGATCTCATTCATTTGGAATCACCAGTGGCTGGAATTGAGTAATTAAGTTTAAAAAAAAAAAGAAATCTCATGAACAGTTTATTTATCAGCTTAGTAAGATGGAGGTAAAAGGGGAGAGGCAATGGGCCCACAGAAAACCTGAGGCCTCTGGAATACCTGTGGTACTGGTGTTAGAGGCACCTGCAGTGGAGGAGAGTTCCCCACTGTTAAGTGTGATAGCTGAGTGGGAAACTAGCTATGCCTGTGACATTAGAGCCCCCCTACAACTGAACAAACATATCAAAGGGCTGTGTCAGATTGTGAAGAGCAGAACTACTTGAAGCAATTCACTCTGCTGCTGCCACTCTGCTTTGATTGATATGAACAAGTCTTATCTTCAAAAATATATACAGCTAAAGTGAGTATTTCTAGAATTACTTCAGATTGCATCTTAGAAAGGAAGAAAAATTTTGCCTCCTCCCTGCCCCTCCTCCTCCTCTTATGTTTTCTCCAGTCTGGAAAAGTCTTATGCATGGCTAAAACATATGTTAAATGTAGGAGGGAAAAAAAGCACCTTCCAAATCTTCATGTCTTTGACAGCAAAGCAGCTGTTTATATCCCTGTTTTTTTAAATGTATGATTTAGGGCTGAAGAACTACTACTCCAAAATCTCTTACCTTTTTGACAGATCATTTTTGTTTGTGGTGGCTCTGGCTGTCAGCAGCTGTTTGTTGAGCTTGGAACAGTATTTGATATTGGAGGGAAGGACTACCTTTTTTCTTTTAAAGAGGAAATCCAGGAGAATGACTGTCCATGCACAGCTGAGCATGTATTTTCAGTTTGGCTCATCTAATCTTGCAATAACAGCCCTTGTTCAACAGTACAGATCTTGCACTCTACAAGGCAGAGTTGCACACTCAAGGATGGAACCCCTACCTCCTTCAGTTTCAGCATGGAGACTCCACTCTTGGTCCAGATATAGCAGCAGTGCTAGGGAACAACACTTGTAGCATCAAAAGATTTCCTCCCACAAGGTGCATTGAATGTTATTGTGGCTATACAGGGAGTGAATTCAGTCTTCTATTCTCTTAATGGGTATTATATTAATTTCTAAGAGTGCTAAAAATATTTTGGTTTTAAAAGCTGATTCTAACAAAGAAAAAAATTCTAAATTATCAGGAGCTGACTACAAAAGGTTTAGGGAGAACAAAACAAGAGGCCAATAGCCACAGGAAGACAGAAAAATGCAGCAGATTTTGATGAAGAAAAGAAGTCCCCTGAAAGGACAGCTGCATTTAAAAGTAAAGAGGAAGAAAGTAAGCAATGGAATAAAGAGAGCTGACTCTAGCTTAAAGACAATTCACACAGATTGGCCAATCATATTCAATTGCTGTGTTGGTGGTCTTTAAATAAAGGTCAGACAAAATTGTACTAAAATCCACAGGAGGATTATTAAAATGCTTATTTAAGACAGTAGGCTGCCTGTAGGAGACAGCACTAGTTTAATTATATTTCTAACAGTGTTTAATTAGTTTATTATTGCATTTGGAATTACTTTCTTAGAGAATTTTGTCTTTTTGTACTGTTCAGTACTCTCTTCCATCTACATTTCTTGCCAGAGCTGCAACAGAAACATAAGTTTTTGAGTTCAAATTCTGTATCTTAATCTTTGCATTTCATCAAAGCTCTCAGGCCTCACCAGTAAGTTCCTATGCAAACAATCAATCAAAATATTACCCTCTGCCCCATTTGTCAATGCTCATCTTCTGCCCCTGATTTTGGAGTGTCATGCACCCAATGCACTTCAGAACCTTGTCATTCCAAGATTGATGATGAAATCATGGCTGTTTACCCTTTGGAAGGCTTAGTTATCAAGCACAAGGTGACAAAAATATTTATCTAGAATGGTCTGCTGACCTTCTGTTCTCACAGAAGTTGGATAATTGGAAAACATGTGCAGTAACACAGTCTGTAGGATTGCACAAGCAACCAAAGTCTGTGCAGCTTCTGAATGTAACCTACACAGAATGCAAAACCCTTTTGGAGCAGGAGCAGCACTGTTGGATATTCTCTTTTTTTCTGTAACACACAACCATGTTTTAAGTCAGGGATACAAGTTTGTGAACAGTTTCCCAGTGTTTGAGAATGCTCAGTATCTCTTTGCTAAAATACCTCATCTCCTTACCCAGTGAAAGGAGAAGCTGAAACCTGCCAAAAGACAGTCCTGTATGTGACTGCAGTACATCCAAAAAACCTTTTTCCCCCAATCTTGAGGCTCACACCCGCCTGAGGCTTTGCAGCTGGACCATTTAATGCCTCCAGATACAATTATTTAGCCTTCCAGTACCTAAAGGGGCTACAAAAGAGCTGTAGAGGGATTTCTTACACAAGCAGATAGTTGTAAGGCAAAGGGGAATGGCTTTAACTGGAGAGGGTAGGTTTAGATTGTATATTAGGAATAAATTCTTTATGGTTGGTAAGGTTGGTGAGACAGTGGCACAGGTTGCCCAGAGAAGCTGTAGATGTTCCATCCCTGGAGCCATTCAAAGCCAGGCTGAAAGGGGATCTGAGCAACCTGGTCTAGTGGGAGGTGTCCCTGCCCATGGCAGAGAGTTTGAAAGCAGATATTCTTTAAGGTCCCCTCCAGCTCCAGGAAGGGACCTTAAGGATTCTGTGATTCTGTGATTCCATGATTCCATGATTCTATGAATACATGGGCATAATGGCCCTGTAAAAGGCTTAGATGGAAATGTTGCACTCATTAGACTAAGTGGCTTAAAACACGTTTTTGAGACTCAGAAGGGTTTGTGATCAGGCCACACAGGCCTTCAGAAACTTATTTTTCTCATGTGTTTTGGGCAGCCTTCAGCTCTTGGCCAGCACCAGGCCCCATCAGCCAGCTCAGGGCTGCAGGAACCGAGAGGACACTGTCCAGCAGCTGTTGTCACTGCCCATCTGACATCATAAAAACCAGAGGGAAGGAGCTCCCCAAGAGGAACATGAAGTTAGCTGCTGCTCTGCTGATAACCACCTCCTATCCCATTATGGTGTCCAATACCAGAGTGTGTACAGGATTTGAGCATGCTGGATGTAGCATGTTGTTTCAGACAGCTCATCCTTTTCTCTTGGCAGTAAAGTTGTTGCCCTCTACAAGAAACAGGCTGAACTGTTCCTAAAACTAGCAAAGCTAAGCTTTCCTACCTCCTTGGTACCAAGGAGGAGAAGATTTTTTAGGAACACTGCTGTGGAAAGTGAACCTTGGTTTGTGGAGAAGAAATCAGATTCAATAACAATTTATAATGGAGCTACAAAGACCAAGAACCTTGATGTCCTAGAACAGTTAGATGTTTAGTTCAAGCTGGTGCATGTATTGTAAGATCTAACTGTAACTTTCAAGACAAAAAATCTCAGGATGTGAACAATCCAGTCTCCATTGTCATTACTGTGAGTTTAAGCTGAATTTTACACAGGGCCTGAAACTGGAGCACTGTTGGGTCCGTGTACTGCTCACTATGATATAAATATATGAGGAGCCCAGCAACATACAGACCTACTTTAGGATTGAAACTACTCTAAAAATTGTCCTTTAAGGCAAAATTGATTTTGTAATATGTGAGTTCTGTAGGGAACATTTTCCATTTTTATTTTTTTTTTTTTTTTTACAGAGAGCGTGCAAGTTGGTCTCTATCTTTCACAAAATGGTATTTGATATGAACTATTATTAGCTCAAAAAGATAATCTGTTCAGTGAAACTTGCTCATTTTCTGGTCCTAAACTGTCTCTGCTCCCTAGAAGCAACAATCCCACAGTAATTCAGAACACAGGCTCTGCTAATGTTGTGCTTGATGCACATATTTATCAATCTGATAATTATGCTTAAAATAAGGCAGGGAAATAAAAAAGGCTGACTGAGATAGAATTCTGATCAAATGCTAGAGGCAGAAACAGTCCAGGTCTGCTAGCACAAGAAAACAGAAAGATAAAATGCAATTTTACATTTTATTCAGTGCTGTTTATTCAGCTCTTTTTCCGTAGGAATCATTATCAATATTTTGAAGTTATTTATGCTTCCATTCCTGATGGAACTTGGGCTTGGTCAGCAAATCTTTCCCAGAATATAGTATTCTTTTATATTTGCTCACAGATGTTTTCGGATGAGATATTGATTATCTTGCAAATGGACAAGAAAGCAGTTGCTTTTGAACCAGAGGGTTGTTTTCCTCACTACAGTTCTAAACCACTTGCTGTTTTTATAAACCTATTCAATCTCCTGGTTATGTTTCATCAGCTTTCCTTCAGAGTTGTGTTTTCTTGGCCTCTCCTCTTTCAAGTCCTTAAAGTTTCATAATTCCTGGGATGTTTCACTATTCTATTAATGCTACACAGCGCTGAGAACAAAGGGATGAGTGTGTGTGTGTTTCTGTGTATGTTTGAAAAAGTTAATGATGCTGTGATACTGCCACTCAATTATTATTGGTGATATGTTTTTGTGGTGGGCTGACCTTGACTGGTAGGTGCCTACCCAGCTGCACTTTTGCTATCCCTTCTCAACAGATGGGTGAGAAAATAAGACAGGGTCGTGATACAGACAGGGAGATCGCTCACCAATTACTGTCATGGGTAAAACAGATTCAACTGGAGAAAATTAATTTAACTTATTTTCAATTAGAGTAGGATAGTGAGAAAAACAGACAAAACTATTTTACCCCATCCCTCCTTCTTGTGAGGTTCAATTTCACTCCCTTACTCCCGACTCTTATTGGAAGAAGCAGGGAGGGAGGAAGGATGGATGCAATTGTAGTAAATCCACAACACTTCATCTCTGCTCTCTTCCCCTGCTCTGTCATGGGGTGTCTCCTATGATGTACAGTTCTTCAAGAGCAGCTCCAGCCTGGGTTCCCCAGGGCAGCAGCTCCTTCCAGACAACATGCTCCTGGCAAGGGCTCCTTCCCACTGAGTGCAGCTTCCTTCAGGACACCTTCACCTGCTCCACCGTGTCCTCCACGGGCTGCAGGAGGACAACCTGCTCCAGTACATCCTTCTCCAGAGGCTGCAGGAGAACCTCTGCTCCAGCATCTGGAGCACCTCTTCCCCCTCCTTCCTCCCTCACCTTGGTGTCTGCAGGCCTGTTTTTTGCACATTCTTTTGTGCTCCCCTTTCTCACACTGCTGCTGCACCATGTTTTTTTCACTCTTTGTAAATATCTTATCACAAAGACACCACCAGTGTTGCTGAGAGGCCCAGGTTTGAGCAGCAGCAGATCCATTTTGGAGCCAGCTGGAAATGTCACCTGCCCACACGGGGGCAACTCCTGGTTTCTTCTCAGAGATGCCACTCCTCATGCCCTCCCTGCTACCAAATTCATGCAGCATAAACCAAATGCATTTCTTTTTAAGACTTCAAAAGAGTATTTGGGTTGGAATGTGGTGGTCATCAAGGACACTTTTGAAAATCTTAGAAATCTGATTTTTGGACACTGATATGAAAATACTGTGAGCTGACTCTTAAGAGAAAAGTAGAAGGTTAAGAACAAAAGCAAATACAAGCGTCTTGTTTTCGTGTTAAACCAAGAAGGATTGTCCTCCTGAATAGGTAATTCACAGCCCTACCAGTTTCCTAAAGATCTGTTTGTATTAGATACAGATAAAGCTGGAATCTATTGAGTTTGAAAAGCAAAGGAAACATAGGGGACAGGGAAGTGAAGGCTGAAATATCAGAAAAACATATACATGAAAGTAAATGGAGGCATTTTGTGCATCTTTGACCTCACAAGAGGATCTGTATGAACACAGAATAAATATGAGGCAGCAGTAGATTTCTGAAGCTTCTGAACTAGAAAATTCATTGTAAGCTTTCACTTATTAGAATTTCACAGCCAAATTCTTTTGTTTCCCAACTGCTGCAAACTTTTTTAATAGGCACCCCTATTTTTAAATGAAAATGTGTGAATGAAAAAAAAACTTAGCACCTTCAGGCTTTGGGTGAGTGGTGAGGCAAAAATTGCTTTTAGCAGAAAAAAAAGTTTGGTCTAGAAAGAGATTTAACATCCAGAGGCTGCTGTTATAATAACCTACAAGTGTTGTAACACAATATCACACACCATCTAATGTCATCATCATTCTCTTACATGGACAGTCATGGGCTCAGCATTTGCCTTGGGATAACAAACATGAATATCAAGGTCTGTGAAGTTACATTTGTATAAAAACTGTGTTGTTAGAGGTCATCATTTAGGAAAATGATGAATGGAATCACAACAGTTTTTAAGTGTTCTTGGAAGCTTGAGGCATAGCATCTCCTATAATCAGTACTTCCTAAGATGACCCCCATAATGAATGGCTGACAAAAGCACACGAAAGAAAAAGCATTTTGCATCTTCTTACCTATTCTGTGATCTACACTAATAGTTTTCTATTGCAATACACTACCCCATGCTTCTGGTCAGTGGGAATGAAACACATTCCAACTCACACATGGGAATGAAGCAGCTCAGCAGGGTGAAGCACGGAGGGCTGCTTCCTCTCCTGGCAAGGGCTAGCCAAGGCTCAGCACCCTGCCTTGCTATATGCTCATCGGTGTGTGCAGCTTTACGCCTTTTCACTTTCCTTTTCTCTGTTTACGGTGGGGCTGTAATTGATCCCGACTAGTTCACACCTCCTTTTCCTTCCTCGAAAGGGGCTGAACAACTTCCAGGCTCTTGGTAGGAGGACCCTATCTCCCCATCAAGCTGACACACATCAAATCCTTTGACAGGACACTTTATAAATACAAATGTTGCAAGAATTTGGAGAATGTCACAAGCCACAAATGTTTAGCTTGGTTAAAATTTTAAGCTTACCAAAATAAATGGAAAGAATTCACACCTGTTTTCCTTTTGTTTTCTGAGGCTGTTCCAGGCTGTTCTGTCAGTGTAAGACAAAGACCAACCACTGAACATAACATAAAGAGCAGTAGGAATTATTTGATCTTTCAAGGAAGAGCATTCTCAGATAAAGAATAAGACCAAGCCGGTGAAAATTCTGTTTTGCCTGAGGTGTTTTGCAGGTCTGGAAAGCACTTTTTGTACTGGAGTGCCCATGAGAGTCTGGAGGAAAAGTCAGCTAGGGAGTGGTGACTCCAAGGGTACACATAATTTTGTGGCTAGACATTTACTATGTTGCTCTTTCTACATCCTGCATCACTAAAACCTCACAGTGAGAGCCACTAATTGAATGATACATGTAATTGATTTTTGTAAACACAAAACAAGTGAAATAGAATTCTTAGCTAGTGTAAATTAGCTTAGCCTGGATGGTTTTAGCAATTACGCAAAACTGAAGCCAGAGATTAGAGAATCTGCCCCAATCTACAAAATATTAAGTAGTATTAATTTATTAATAAATTAATAAATATTAAATACATGTGCAGGTATGTGTGTGTGTGTGTTCACATCCATGAGACCATAATACAATAGCAGCATTCTGTTTTAATAGTTTTTAAATTCAACCTCAAAATGGATAAAGTTGATGATATCTTGAGGATATCAGCTTTTATTAAAAAAAAAAAAAGAGCAATTCTTGCAGCGTATGAAGCTCTATCTTAGTAATACTCTTTCCTATTTATGGCAAGTACTATATGTGGCAGCTCTTCAGAGCAGAACTAGAACAGGTCTCAGGTTGGATGACACTGACATGGTTCTCTGACAAGACAAGCCACTCAAAAGTAGTGTCATTAAAAACAATGTGCCATTTTCTGACACAACTGAATACAGGACTTTGCCCTACCAAAATCCAGAAAAAAAACCACTCTGCCTGGAACTTTTCTCATTTCTCTCAGAACTCCAATAAAAGCCCCCATGATTTCTCCCTGCTGCCAAATTATTTTTGGCTTTTAAAACCTTACTTTTCCCTTTAGCTTCTGATGATTAACTCTCCCTGTAAACTGCTTTGTAATACTCTGCATGGAGGACAGTATATAAAAATAAATTGCATTGAGTTTGATCCAAAACTCATTTGACTCAAAATTACACTGAGGTTTCAGGCTGCCTTTTTTTCTACCTCCACATTTCTAAGTCTGGCTGGCAAGCCAAATCATTTCTATTTGCTATCATAAAGGCTAAATAAAAGGGCAAACAACTCAATGCTTTTTCAATAAAATTCATGTTGTTATTTCAAAATGTAGTTCTCCTTTGTCAGTCTCCACCCCCATATACTCATTCACACACAATGCCACTTGGGTTGCTCATGTCTTTGCATCTTAGTCTGCAGAAATTATGGAAAAAGGTTCTATCTCTTTTGGTAAACCTGATCACTGAAGAAAGAAGGAGGCTGTTGGAAAATTAGCCTTTATTTACAACACTGACAACAGTGAAAAGATGCAGCTTCGTGCTATTGTGCTGAGGTTATTACCTTTCTAGTAGCAAATCTCAGGACACCCAATTAAAGTTCACTTTCAGTTTGCAGCAAGCAGCCTGTAAAGTTTGCTAGAAAGGAGCTGCCATATTTTCATTCAAAGTACTTTATATTAAACAGCACAAGACAGCGACAAAACATCTAATTATCTGATTACACTGCAAGAATAGTTTCTTACATGCACTGAATTTTGCATACCATCATCGAATACAAACTGTGTGCGTCAGTGACTCACATAAACAGAACAAAAAAAAGGAAAATAAGATAGGACAATGTGTTCTCTGCTACTACTGTTCCTAAACTTTGAGACTGTTTTGCTAGTACTTCAAATTAACAGTGGGGATTTTGGGGACATCCACCTCAGGAACAGAAGTTTGTTCTGTTCTGGTTTTGGCCCTGCATAAGGTGTGTGCTGGCCAGAGACTGGACAGTGGGTGGCCACCAAGAGAAGAGCTGTGCACCAGCTCTTAGGCAAAGGTGGTGCTCCATGGAGTCAAAATATTTTATTAAGAGACAAGGAAGTAAAAAAATGCAGCCTTAGTCTTATTTCACATATGCCTGCCCCTGTCGCTGTACAAGGAGTCCTTTGGAAGGTGGTTGGGGCTAATAAAAATGTTCCTGTGGTGTGAAGGAGGGTGGGGATTAGCATCTACTTCATGAAGAAATTCTTGTGCACTTGCTTTTAACCTGGAAAGATCCCAGAAAAATTATCCAGGAGCCCTGGTGGACACTCAGACAGTTAGAGAAAATGAATAAATTTCAGTTTTATGCCCAGGTTTACCCCACAGCTGCTCCTTTCTCTGAGCAATTCAACAGGTGACAAAAGAGCACCAGCAAGGATGCTGCGCTGCTTCCCATAGCTTTTTTGCTGGTTAGTCCCACCACGGCTGGATTGCCAGGTGATTGCACAGATAATATATCTGGTACTACAAAACTAAACACGGGTAATGCACTCTCACTTTTTTTGACTACAGTTTGGGGCAAGACAGAGGGGAGAAAAGGGTTTCTTTCTCTATCTTACGAGAATAATAAATTCAGTGGTGACAGATTTTTACTGTTCCACTTCTTTCTGTTAGTATCTTTGCATCAGCCATGACATAGTCCAACTTCTTCACAGTTCCAACTCTTTACACCATTAAACACAAATCGTGGCCTCTTGAGACCCCCTTTTACAGAAGGGAGAAGCAATTTAGCCTCCATAACATATCAGTCTCCAGCTTGTCCTGAAAGGGCTGTCAATTGTGCTGAATTATGTATAAAATCAATGCGAGGTGCTGTCTGCCGAAGATGGGTTGACATTAGCAATTTTATTTTCACTGAGGGGGGTCACAAGCCCCAAATCTTCAAGATCACAGAATAAATGCTCATTCCATCCCTGCTTCTCTAGTTCTAAAATTATACCCATTTTTACTCTTTTTTAGAATTAAAAAAAAGGTCGCAATAAGGTGCTGCTGCTAAAAAACCTCTTCAGTTTTCTGCAATGGGCAAATTTATATAGTGTTGTTGATGGCATGCCATTATAATCCGCCCTTTCTACTTACTTTCATTATAATCTGTTAAGTGGACATTCACAAACATTTTATTTTTGTCAGGGATCCCACAATATTCAATTAACAAATTGAATATTATTATATTCAATTAGCAAAAATTTGCACTTAAGACTCACTAAGGATTTTCAATTAGTGGAGAAAATCTCCCCTGCAATAAGATGCACAAATATGCAGAAGTACAACATATTCATGTGAGTTAAAATAACAACCTTGTGATGATCTTCAGAGAAGTCTGGTATTTTATTTGAGACTGAATATGAATCCTATCCTTGCAAAATTGCCATCACTGTGCAGGTGGCCCACAGCCCTACAATAAATACTTACACAGCATCTAGCTCATGACTCAGCATTTTACTAAATGTTTTTTCCTACTGTAATTATGAGTGGAACAGCGTTAAAATCTAATTTCATGGCTTCATCTTCTCCCTTCCCTCTAGAATGGCAGCTGATCTGCTATTCCTGTGCTAGCTACAAAAAGTCTGAGAGTAGTGGTCTTTGAGACCATCAGCCAACAAAGTTGACATCAAAATTCTCTTCCAAATACTCAATTCCGAAATAGATTTCCCTAAAACTCATTTAAACAGGGTCATCTGTCATCACAACACAGTCCAGAGTTCAGCAAACCCAGCACCTTAGTGAATACAGTGAGTTGTTAAAAAAGATTAAAAAGTCATTAAAGGACATTTTTCAAAAGGAAGTCAACCCATAATTGATAACAACTTGGAATTGTTATGTCAAGTCTCTATTTTCTGAAAGAAACATATTCATGCATATATTACTGGTGATTCAAGGCTCTTTATCTTCAAATGCTATCATATATAACTGCAGGAATAATACAGATGAACATGTTTTCCTGAGCTGAGTGCTTGGGGAGCATCTCCAATGGGAGCATCTTGGCTGACTCAGGAGTTTTGGGTCTGAACTCAGTTTGGAAGGGCTGTGTTCTGCCACCCTCAGTTATGTTCTGTACTGCCCTGCTCCTGTGTACACGTTGACACTACGGAATTTCCAAGGGGAAACATTTTTTGTGAGAACTTGACCTGATGGACGGCTACTCAGCAAAAAGGATTGCTTTCCAGCCTCTGAAGGACAAGCCTGAAGGCTAGTGGTCAAAAGGTTTCCTTGTGGTCATCAACCCATATGAAAACCTTATTCATATAAAAACTTAAAGTCTTGCCTTCAAATAGCTGAAGGCCAAGTGGGAAGGTCCTTTTGTGAATAAATGCAAAGGATTTGTGAGCTGTTTCCTTCACAATAAGATCTAGAGATTTCCACGAGATTTTCATGGAAAAACTCATTAGTTTCAAATTAATGGCATTCACTCAGCATATAAAACACCAAGGCACAGTTCCTGAGCATGGGCTGGGGCTTTTTTACATCCCAAACAGTAGTTCAGGTGTTAAAGTGTTTTCTTAGATATAGCAAGTATTTAAGTAATCATACCAAGAAGGAACAACAGGAAACACCAGAGTAACTAACTCTAAGTTAGAGCTTGGATTTAGACATTCTGCAGTCAGATAATTTGGTCTCTAGTCAGAGTGAATTTTTGCCACACAAAAAAATAGGAAGATCAAAAAACTTGGCAATAGCCTGGAATTCTTTGTTATGAAACATGACAGCAAAGCAGGTCTTTGAAGCTGCCTCTCCCATTCCATGAGGAGTTTTTAAGGGTTGGGTTCACTATTTTTGGTCGTTTTTCTTGTTTACTTTCATTTTGCCCAAATGAGGAAAAATCAGTTCTCAGACAGATAGGGCTCTGAATACTGCTTCCTGAGTAGGTCAGGCTAAAAGATAAGTTTTTGTTTATTTCTCAGTTTATCTTGAAATAACCTTAGTGAGCAAACTGCTCTTTGTTAACTTCAAGTCAAAACATACCAGTAATGATTCTACATTTTTAGTGTAATTCCCTCTAATCATCCTAGCACACTGCTTGTTTTTATAACTGCTTCACACAATGCCATCAGTAATGAATGTTCTAGAATTGGAACATAATTTTGATTATCTGGCCATTACTTTTGATTTATGGTGCACAGAGACAGCTGGGTTTTTATAAGCTCACTCTGCAGTACTGCAGATAACAAATGTAATGTAATAATCAAACTTCTGTAATTTGGAACCCAGAATGGTGGGCCCATGGATCTGTCTGTCTGTATATACCCATACCATATCAACACATTTTATCTTCAGAAGCAGGAGTATAAAAGTAATTTGCACAATGCTACTATTCATTATTCATACCCAGAGCAAAATATGTTTCTTTCAGAATCACTATTTAGGCTCTTTGGGAGGGAGTGAACCACCTGAAGGTGGTTTTATGAAATTACATAAATGTGCATCACCATGAGGTTTAAAAATGCATTAGTACTTGGGAAAAAAAAAAAAAAAAAGCCTTTCAGAATGAATATATTTTAAGTAATAGTCATAAATAAAATCCATTGCAAACAATGAAAAATCTAACTTTTTTCCCTTGGTGCAACACAGGAAAATAGGAACTCTACAAGAATGTTCTCTAATTGGAGGAAAAAATAGCCAATTTAAAGAAGAAGAGATTGGTCACTGTTTTTTTACAGCATATTGATAAAAGGTATGAAAGCAAGAGCAAAAGAGCTTCTTAGAAAAACTGAAAATAGTTAAGTAGAAACAGAAACAGAAGTGGAAATATTTTCTCAGCATTGCCAAGAGAACTAAGAAATTAGAATTTGCTTATGGAAGGCAAAAAGGTTTAAAAAACTATCTATTAGATGGAAAATTCAGCAAGCAACAGGAATAATTAATAAACCAGAGTGCATTCCCTTTGTTAATGAAAGACAAATGGTCCTAGGTATTTTCTGAAAAATAGTTGGGGAGAGAAGAATAAAGATGGAAGCAAATAGAAAATGACCACCTTGTTGAGGCAGTAAATGATTGTAAAGGGTGGCATGGCACGCAGTAGATGAGATGTGTGGGTGCATTCCAGGGATCCTACAGGGGCAGCTTTTTTGTGCTCGAAGAGCGGCAAGAGATGTACAATTATGCTTAAATCTTCTGAGAGGCAACAGTTAGACACAGAAAAATGCATTCTCTGCAACCAGAGCAACAGGAGAGCAGCTCAGAGAGCACATGTCCACCACCTCCTCACCCTGACTGATCTTCCCAAAAAGCTCTCTGGGAGGGGTTGTGGTGTCACATTGTCACCACAGGATATGTCTGTCTGTGGCAGAAAAGTCAAGAGAGCACATCTGATTATAAGTACCTACTGTCTCACTGGCAATTGCTGCATTTTCAGATGTTCTAGAAACCCACAGAGGTTTCAGTGGTAAAATACTATTCAGGACACTGACCTTTGAAAAGGAAGATGAACCTTCCCAGCTATTGCTATGTGGAGAAAAGGTCCTCCAGCCGGCAGCAAAACAACCAAACCAAAACAAGACTCGATTCCTTGTGGCTTGTAAACTGAGGATTACATAAAACCTGGTGTGAGAGTTCACTGTTCAGCTACCTAGGAAAACTGAGGAGGAAAACTGGGAAAGCCCAGTGCTGGAATGTAACCCAGCAGGACAGGAAGCAGCACTGGCACCGAGTAGTCCAGAGAAGGGACATCTCCAAGTTCTCTGTTACACCCAAAGAGATGTATGGCCAGTACAGAGCCACAGGCTGGCTGGAGAGTGTCTTGCATTGATTCATCAACAGATGGGATGCTCTTTCCCTGTCTGTGTGATGGAAGACACCTTGGGTCCCTGTGGGGAACACTTGGCCTTTTTTCTTTAGCCGTTCTTCCCCACTTCTATTTCCCAGCTGGGCTTTGTTGCTAAACGGAAAGATTTTCATTATTCCTGTGACATATATTACATAAATGGAAATTATCCTATGCTTTAAAGAAATTCCTAGGAAAGATCCTTGTCTAGAGAGAGACTAAACATTAAAGTTTATTTAAGTAAATATAAAGCAAATAAAAACATAAGGAAACCATACAAATCTAGATCATCCCTGGCTGAAAATTGTGTATAAAATATACCATTATGGATTAGGTATTTAAGTGTTTGATTGACTTTTCTGATTTTTATTTGACTAATAAATATTGACTTAGGTAAAAGCAAGAACTTTGCTTTCACACTCCTGAACCAGAAAGGTAAATCTGCCAGAATCACACTACTGCTGCTAGCAGGAAAGTTCCTTAAGAAGGTGGAATAGTTGTGTAAAGGAAGAATTGGTAGTAGTTTACACAAGACACCTCTAATAACTACAGAAAGGTTTTAGAGAGCCTTAGGGGGTTGTATCACCTGTCAGAAGAGATTTTCCCTTGAATGTTAAGGTGAATGGGACCATGGCAGAGTAGATGTAAATTTTTCTGGGTAAGGAGTCTAGTCCAAAAAAGTACTGCATACTGATAAAGAGATCTCCCAAGCAGCAGCCCTCATGTGGCTTTTAGTCATTTTGCTACTTTGGCACCAAAATAACCACTTGGAGTTCAACTACTTCAAGGGAGCATGGTGAGTACATTTTTGACTGTTACAGGATGATATATTCATCAGTATTTGGCAATCCCAGAGAAAATGCAGTAAGGTAGACCCATACACACATAAGGCCATAGATATCCATTTCAAATGTTTATTTCCTGAAACCACTGTTCCCCACCTTTATCAGCCCTGAAGCTGAGAAGGATATAGGCAATGAAAGGCTATCATTGAAAGAAAATACAAATTGCAGAAAGGCTGAAAGGCCAAAGTTGCCAAAGCCTCATTTCTTTCCAGTAACTTCCCTTGGATGCAGTGTCTATAAAGCACAGATAATATATGCCCCTACCAAATGCCATTTACAAATTAAGCTGCCAAAATTTCTGATTTTCCGAAGTATTGTAGGGCCCAAGGTTCAGCCATCTTCCTCTCACTGCAGCCTCACTCTGATGGGCACTGAAGCAGGTATCACGGGTACAAAACCTGCTTGCACATTTCCAGAATAAGAATGAATCTGAAACTTCATGAAAGATGATCAGTTCAAACATCTTTTTTCTTCTTCTATAAGCATTTGAGATGCATAAGAATCATTTGCCGTTTGTTCTGTTCAGCAGACCTAATGCTGACATATCACTAGGTCTGAGAACAGTTGCTATGACTTCAAAGGACCTGCAGAGCTGGCTGTTTGTCTGATCAAGATAAAGCTCCTACTGCTGTGCAGAACAGCCAAGTGCTTATAAAAGATGACCTCTGCCCACTTTTAACAAAAATTGTGATATAGTCCAAACTGGAAATCTTTCACAGATGTCTCCCCCAGTGTGCCATTCAATGCCAATGAATAAAGTTCATCTAGTAGTTCCAGTTTGTTGGTTCTAAGTAATAATAATAGATTATGTTTAAAATACATCTTTGCATATTTTTTTGTACTGAAGGCTGTCTTCCACTTATTTAATATGCATTGACAGTTGAAATCCTGCCCTTTATGAAAGTTTTCCTTAACTACGCACGGTCAGATTTTATTTCCACATCCTAATCTATATCCTTTGTTCCTTATACTACAAATTGAATTTGGAAATAGCTTACATGTGCTTGTTGGTAACTTTGAAACATTACTAAAAAATTAAGTCTATGTTACAGCATCAAGTTATAGCGGCAAATGTAGAATATAAATTATAGCCAGGTGTGCAGAGGTTGAAATAGCATATCCCAGCCCGAGAGGACCTTTCATCAGGAGCAAGAATTTCATCAAGAGCGAGAAAAGGGAAGGACTTGTGGAAAGCCCAGTGGAGATCAGATTTTGGGATATACCTCCTGAAGTCTAATTATGTAAATTAAGGTGTGAGTGCTGAGGAAGCAGTGAAGTGGCACCATGCAGAGGTTTCCCCCCAGACTAACGCGCTGCCCACGCAGCTGCCCCAGCACAGAAGGTGGCTATGCCAGACCCAGAGCCTGGTTCCCCTCCCTGCCCACTGATGGCAGAACTGTAGGGTTTCTGCTGAGTTTGAGCTTCACACCATTCACAATTAGGTTGTAAAGGTAGGCATCAAACCTGGGCAGATTGCTGCACAAGAATAAACACAGAACTGCTGTACCTACTATGGTTTCTCTGTTTACAAGTAGGTCATGGTAACAGGTCAGAAACATGTTTACTAATGACAAATCTCCTAATGGGGCTTTCTGATAGAGCTCCATGACCCTAAGCACCGCCATGAAGGATATGATTTGACGTGCATTCAAGTTAGCAGGGGCTTGTCTTCACTTCAGCACAAGAAAGTCCAGGCAGCAGAGGACTGCCACAATCTGCAGTTTATTTATGCAACCCACAGCATAATCACACATTTATTAAACTGTCAGTCTAGAAATGGGCCAAAAATGATGCAAGTTCTTATTTAGATAATGCACATTAAACCGAAGAGCTAGCCATCAGCGGGGAACTGAAAATTGAGACTTCCCAGAAATCCCAGCACAGATGTCTTTGCTTTTACCTGGGAACTTGCCTCCCAAATTTGTGCTGGGCTCTCTTCTACACGCAGCTCGTTTTCAGTCAGGCAGTAGGAAATGCCAAAGAAGCACACACAACTTCTCACAGAACTCAAACACATTTTGAGTACTTTTTATTTACTGTAGTCAGGGCTGCTCAGGTGGAGAAAAAATGCCAAACAAAGCACCAGATCCAAAATTAGCATTTTATTCAGAACGTTGGGGTCAGAGGTGTATCATTCATATTCTGGTACACAATACAGAGGCAAAGCTGTTCTCAGAAGTCTCTCCAGTTTGAAAGCTCCTTCCCCCCTCCCCACCCCAAAAACATACTGTATATTTTCTCGTGCCAACAGTATCAGGCCAACTCCCCCCGCCCCGCCCCCCTCCCCCCCTCTTTTTTTTTTGGTACAAATTATGTAAAACTTTTTTGTGCTAAGAACTTTTCTCCCTCCCCAAACCAAAAAAATAATAAAAATAAAAATAAAAAAAATATTGAGTACTCTAACTACAGTTCAACAATTGAATCAATGTCACTTGTTTGCAACCTGTTTTGTAAATACTTTATCCATAAACGAAAGATATAAACATGCAAAAACCTGAATCCATAGTCCAAATAATACATACACGTGTTCTGAAGTTTCTGCACTTCTCCACAGACTATGCCAATAAAACATTATGTACACATACCATTTTTTACAGTGAAGTGGGAAAAAAATACTAGAAATTAAAAAAAAAAAACAAAAAACCAAAACCAAAAAGTGTACATGGATTAAGACCAAAATGTGTCTAACATTCTAGCATAAGAAAAAAAAAAATCAATTCTGCTACAAACTGGTGATATGAAAACTCCCTTTATTTGCAACCAGCTGCATAAGTTTTAGAATTTTAGTGAAAAAGTCCCCTAACATCTAAAACTAGAAGTAATGTACATTGTTCCACCTCATGGTCCTCTCTCCCAGATAATAAAATTGTTCCATGAGGATTTTTTTGTTTATTTTTAATCTCCTTATTTTAATAAAAGCAATGCGATGTAACAAAAGCATTGTGAAGTATATTGTGTTTCACCTTACTCCTCCCCACCCCAACATATTTTGTCTCTTTAATGCATCATTTCATAAATCAGTACCATTAAAGCCTTAAACATAAAACTAATTCCGATCTGAAAAAGGTACAAAAAGGCACATAAAATCCCAGTGCTTCTGTACTGTAAAATTCAAGTGTAACTGAGCTCAATATTTTTTTCCAAACAGCATTGGATCACTGATATTCCACGGAGCCCAAATTGGTTTGCAGCCTAAGCCAAAGCCTTCAGCAAGCACTTGTGCTAGTAGACTACAAAGTTAAAGCCTAGCTTCTGTATGCTTTTGGGGAATATCAGTTGAAATGTTTGTACTTGTCCAAAACCAAAGTTCACTTTGAAGTTCAGTCATCACCTCCACCGTACATATCAGCAAGTTTCTTGAAGCGTGGGCCCCAGTCATTTAGGTAGTCATAGTCTTGCTCACCACCACTACTTGAGGAGTTAAGAGAGCTCAAGGATCCAGCAGTGGAGCCGCTTCCTTCATAGTCAAAGACTAAGAGGGAGTCATACGGTGGGGCTGTAGGGTCATTGTCGGCTGCTTTAAGTCCCTGCAAGAAGGAGAGGGAGAAAAGAAGATGAAGTTCTGTATCTGAGAGCGAGACAAAAGCATATCCGGAGTATTTGCAGCACAGTTATCTATCAAGCACCACTTGAGAAAACAAAGTTCTTCCTCTCCTGCCATTCTGTGCAAAACAGGATTTACATTTTTGTAACTTTAGAACAGCCACGTTTCCAGGACTGCTGCACTGGACACTTTGAATGTAGCTGCAATTACAGCCCTAACAAAACCTTAAGAGGGACTCATGGCACTGGCACTGAAGCCAATAAATAAACAGTTTCAAAGACATACAGCTCACAGCCTGTGCCATGGCCAGTGTGGGAATGGTTAGACAGATGAGGGAGGAGAAAAAAGCATGTCTGCAAAGATTCACTTCAACCATCTCACATGGTCACTGACTTTTCTGGCCTGCAGTCTGTCTGCATGTGCCAAAATCCATATTTAGTTAGTCCTGCTAAACTCATGTACCTCTGTAGGCTGCTGTGAGAAAAATATATGGTATGTTGTCTTAAGCCTTTCATGTTTTGCCACATCCACCCATGAGATCCACCTGCTCTTCAGAAAAACACAGTGACATTAAAGCTGAATACAAGATAATGACCATTTTTGTTTCCCCATTTCATACCAGATGATGACCATTTTTGTTTCCTCATTTCAAAGTACCGAAGTTATCAACACACAAATAGTGGGCCATCAGCACTTTTAGATTTTCAGTCTACAGAGTTGAATAGCCCAAATTAAAACCAACACAAGCTGAATTGGAGGAAATGCTGGGAAATTGAAGAGGAAAAACCAGGAAAGAACCACGCTTCTTCCAGAGAAAAGCCTCTTCATTCTCTGTTTTGTTACGTAAGTCCAAATCTAAACACTTATATGAGTAACTAACTCTAAAATATGAGACAATTTCTCTCTGCTTATCTGGGGAAGATTTACAAGGTTAATATAAAAGCCTGAAGCCAAAAAGGCCTCTCATGATTTGTATTTTTTAACCTCACAGTTTCTTCCATGGGATTAACAATGCTTTTTCAAGATCTTCCATACTGACTAGCATCTACTGTGGCAGCCACTGAGAGAGGATAATGTATCTTCCAGTATTCTGTAAGGCTGTGCTAAGATTTTAAACTGCTCACTATTAATTTTTACCAGTGATATTTGTGCTGGTTTTACTTTTAATTTTTAATGTTTATTTATTTAAAGAATGGCATTATTATACTCCCACTTATTTGAAGGGCTAAGTGTGCCTCCTTCAAATTATTTAATATATTCTGGTATTAGAAAAGTATGTTTTACTTTCAATTGTGTTTTATCCAAATACGAAAAAATGGAACCAGAAGCTCATTTTTCTTCTACAAATATGTATTATGGAGTATATACATATTAAACCCATTAATTAAAGCATTTGGCATTGCTAAGGTGGAAGTGAATCCTAGTTCTTTATTACCTATTTAAATAATTCAGAATTGTGCAAAATGTACCTAAAATAATTTCCAAATCGGTGGTGGAAAAGCCCATCATATTTATCAAGCTAATGACCTCTGAACAAGAAAAAATTTTGGCCTTGAAATTATCATTTCATGTGGTACAACAACATCAAGCAGGTTATTAATAGCCTGCATTAACAGTGCAATTTTGAATTATGAGATAAGAATAATTGGTGATGCTTGTTATCTTTCTCTGGCATTTTCCAACCTGATGGCCCTAACAAGCACAGAAGATGTGAGATTTTGTAAAAGGCAATAGCAAATGCTGGAAGACATCCCTTATCCAGAACTTCCAAGGGGGAAGTTCTAATGCTTTCTCTTATTTTCTGCTGCTGAAGCACAAAGGCAAATTTACTTCTTAGGCAGAAACTGGCCTTATGGTATTTAGATCTTTCCTTAAGCCTGCCTGGGGTGGCAGACACCCATGTGTTTGGAATGCAGGTGACATGGAAGGAGGATGAATACCAGGCTGAGGTTAAGCAGTGCTGAGGTACGAATGCCAGGTATCCATGTGTGAAAGTCATTTAGAAAGTCGGTTTGGAGACAAAATGTTATTTCCCTGCAGTTCTGCCCACTAATAGCCAGCCAACCATGGGATACCAATTTATTAAAAGAAATCAGTGAACAAAACATTCTCCTACATTACTGCAAAAATTCTGATACCTATCAGTCATCCATGACAAGGCAGAAGGCAGCCTCGTTCCATCTGTTTTTCCAAAGGGGAAGTTGCAATTTTTTTTTCAATTTGTTGCTGCTATCAGGATAGCATTTCAGAAAAGGAAACTGGTTTTGAGTTACTGACTTACTAGATAGGATCTTACTAACAAATTCATTTTCTCAAAGGTTGTGCTGGCTGTGTAATCCATTTCATTCAGAGAACGTAGCTAGGGGTCATGTTTTGGAGGTATTGATTCAACCGCGCAGACACAAGTTACACTGACATTTTCACCTATCTTCTGGTTCACAGCGTAATGACTGAACTTAGTGTCCAACTCTTCAAATGACAAGATTTCTGCTATAGTTGTGTCACAAGTTACATACTAAAACGAGAAAGAAATACTATGATGTTTTCCCTTTCCCTCCGCTAAGCCGGTTCTTTGAGCACACGCGGTGTACTGCTGTGCTTTGCTGTTGGGTTCTACAGCATGTCAGACAGCCCTGGCAGTGCTATCTGCTTATGAAGCTCCCTTTGGTTTCAGCATTGCCACCTCTTCTTTGTTTATTATTTTGTTTATTTCAGTGGGTGGAGGCGGTGTGGATACACAGCCTGCACAACTGAAAAGACAATAAATGGCTGCGAGGAGTGGCTTCTACTGATTCTGCTGCCAAGGCATTCATTGTCAGTCACTTCTGAAAAGATATCTCCGTTTTTACCAGATGTGTTCAAGAACCTCAGAGCAGCAGAGTTGTTACAATTACTTGGTTTACAGTTTCCTAGCTGAAAACACAAAGTTTTTATTACAGAGAAAAGCTCATTCAGCAACAGAATTTCTGGAGCACATCCTCATGAGCAGGGGAACCTGCTGGGACAGTGAATTGTCACATTTCTTCACATGTGCTACACCACCAGTGCACAACAAGCAGTCACAGAAGAGCCACAGCAATAGAGAGGCCAGCTTGAGACCTTGAACAGACTCACTTTTTTTCTTTTTCCTCTTTTATATATGTAGTAGAGCTTTAACTAAGGAGGCAGTAAGGGGCAGAACTGGAGAAACTACAGTGCCTTCGCTGAGGAACAACAGTAAACTTGCCTTAATACAGGCAGCATTCTCCATTTTTCTCAAATTAAAGGAAAGCAACCCCCTCAAATCTGGAATATGGAACATTACAAAATCTAATGCTTCTATTTTTATTAATCATACTACTTAATCAGATTCAGCAGACTTTTGATGAAAAGGAAAGGAAGAACAAAAACCTTCAGGGAAATACAAAAAACAATTGGTTTACACTTGGAACCATTTTTTGACATGAGAAAACAGAAACCATTGAGGGACTCCATTCTGCATGAAGGTGCACTCTATCAATAACCATTTACTAAGAATAAATTCAGGGTCTTCCATGTCCCCATAGGATGAGCCCTTTAGTTTGAAATTTAAATTTAGTTTACCTCAGGCTATGTCCTCCATTGATTATAAATATGTTCTTAGCCACAAACCCTCCACCACAATATAACTTGCTTGAGATGTCTAGGGACAATATAGGTGGGTCTTGAAAACAGGATTAATGAAACTACTTCAAACAGGTCTAATTTATACTGTCCTGCAAATCCTGACTATTTTAAGTGTTAATTATGCTCCACACACTGCAGGTTAGGCTTTAAAAAGCTCAAAATGGAAAACAAAGTCTCTAAAGGATTCTTAATAACACATGACTTATTCCACTGACTTGTTTGTACACTGAACTGGAAGAAAAGGAGGTTTTTCCCTTCCCCTCTTCAATTACAGATTCATCTATCCGTTGAAACGGACAAAACAAGAAAGTCCTTGAGGTCATTTAGCTTATGCCTGAAACACCTCTTTTGACTATTAGACACCTCTGGAACCATCCTATTTTAGACAGTTCATAGCTCTGTACATGTTATGTCAACTTTGTGTTATAAAAATGCATGACTTTTTATCATAATTATAAGCTGTTTTTCAACTGAGAAGTCACCAGAACACTACAAAATACTCTTACTTATATGTATGTCTCATTAATACAAGGGATGACAGATAGAAAATAATATACCAGAAGAAAAAGAGTACTGCTAAAAGGAAGAAAACCTAAATGACCCATTAGATCTTTTTTTGCTTTTTGTTTTTATGACTCTGTAATGAAAAAACTAAGAAAAACCCCATGCCTGCTTGGCAATGGGAGCTAAACCCTCCAGAATCTAAAATCAATGACCTGTATTTTTTTTTTTGTCAAAAGCTGAAGTAATTCAGAAGCTCATCTGAACAATGCTGTGAGTCTGAGGTGCTGGTGAGCATTCAACAGATTAAATTAATTCCTACACATGGACCAGCATCCCAAAAGTACACATACTGACCCACATCTCCTGGAGTAGGGTCAAGTCCTCCAAAAGATTGCACTGATCTCCTGAAGTGTTGCATCTTTTCAAACCAAGAGGCTAATGCAGACTTTGCTACCAAAGTGCTGACAATTCTAAAGCAGCCACCTCCCTGCTCAGCTAGGGACTAGGTTAGTATTGTGGGTGGTTTGGGTTAGAGATGCCCAAGGGAAGAATTACATCTAATAATATTGAAGTTGGATGTAGGGAGATATGAACTTTGCTCTTTCTTATCTTGCTATGTTGTTTCCACAGCTTAGCTTATCTTTGGTAGGAACTGCTTTAAGAAATGTCTGGTACAGGCTTTATTCAAGATATTTTTTTCAATTTACTTCAAATAAAACTGAGAGAAACTTACCATGTTTCTTGGCCTTAATTGTACCAGGACTGCAGGTACAATTTTCTGGACAGACAGAAAACCTGTGCAGCCTGAACATTTATGCTCTAAACACTTAAAATTTCGAAATTTAACTGTAGCATGCTACTATGAAAGACAGACTCATTTCCTCCCACACCCAGTAGAAAATTTATAATCACATCTGCCATGGGAAATTTTTTACATAAAACACAAATTAAGATGGCATTATTTTAGAGAAATAAAATGCCCATTTTGCTCAGACTTCTGGAAAACAGAGCATGGACCATTTTTGGGTGGCTATCATCTGCTAGACAGAGGGTTAGGTGGAATGCCCCACAGTAAAACAACACATTGCTCTGAAATCCTAAGGGAAAAAAAACCTTACGAAGAAGACAAGCTAAATATATAACACTTAAAGCATAGAAACTACCTCAGATAGTTCCTTTCAATCAGAGGATATAATTAATTCTGAGCTAACTTGCAGACAAGAAAATTGCCGTGTTTTCTTTAACTTCATATATATTTCCATGTATTTTCTTAATCAATGACATTAATGACATTATTTTACTGTATATGCATAGTTGGGAGAAGCTTTCTTTTTTGGTAGATGGCAAGGGGAAGCATAAAGGGAGGTACTGATATAATACAGAAGACAGCAGGAAGAAAACGACTTCATGCTTGTCTGTAGTGCAACATTAACATACTGGGTTAAATCAAGAAAGCAAGTACTGTTTCTTTAGCTCCATGTGTACACATTGATGCTATCATCTTCAAGGGTGACAACCTACTGAAAAATAATATTGCAAGAACAGCTTGCTAAGGCATTAAAACACTGTAGGAGACCAGACAACCTCTGTCCCCTTTCTGGCTTTCCAGACCCATTCCCTGCCTTTGCTCCATAATAGAGATTCCTAGCTGCTTTGGGAACAACAAAAAGCAGGGTTCTTCGCTACTGCCTGCCAGGTGGGCACTGTCTGCTCACAGCTGTGTGAGAGCAGGATGGGAATCTCTGATTTTGTGGAAGCACAAGGGAGCTCCTGTGTGTACACTGCCTTGGTCAACAATGTGGGCCTTTTATTGTCCTGTGTCTCCACTACTTTTTCCAGAAGCCAATTACAACTGTAATATTTAGAAGTGTAAGGCATGCAAAAACTGGAGTCTCTTAAAATACAATGTCTTACAAGAATATTACAAGAATACGTTTCCTGCTAGTCAATTTCCCTTCAAGATTTTTGACAATTGTATCACTTTATACCTTAAAAGGGGCAAATTCAATTTTCTGCAGCTTTCTAACACAAAAGACTTTAGTATATTAGCCTGACTTTTCTTCAAGGCAAACAAGAATAAACACGTTTGCAGAAACCATTCTGCAATACTCTGCAATATGTGTCCAGCTCCAGCTGACAAGGAAGATATGAGAAAACCAGAGAAAATAATTAACTACTACAATTCATGTACAGAATAAAGCAAAAATAGTAGAAAATTCTGGGTTAGCTTTTTTTTTTCCTAAAGCCAGCAAGCACAAGAAACACATTTGATTGTGAGTATGACAACACCAATGATTTAAGACTGACCAGTGATAGAAATAATGAGGATAATTTCTTTCAGAACTATCAGTACTCTGGTATAGTCTGAATCTCAATTACATTTATTAGATTGAAGAATCAAAGATAATGCAAAATCTTTGAAAGCTCTATGACAAGACAAGTATTAAAAGCACTTACATAACATTTAATTTAGCTGCCCTGCCCACTAATCGTATTTGATGGAATTCTTTTGGTCTTATTGAAGGTACTAAATTTTCACAATTATCTGGATTCAAAGGCTAATGTATGAGGAGAATGAGAATGAACTTCTTCCATTATTAAATTACTGTGAATTAATAAATGAATTTAGGCTACACCACAATTTTGTTAGTCTGTTTATTACTTGGAACCCATTGCCTAATCCTGCTTGGAGATATTGTGGTTGCAGCTGATAACGTACTATGAATGTAATTAATACGAATGCACAGAAGTTAATTGATATATCTTCCCTTTCTGTTTGAATGAGTTAATTAAATTTGTCTGCACTTTAAAAGAACATATTTACTTCTGTCTAGCGAGACGACTTTAATTGTCTAAGGAAGTTTTAAAAAGTTATTATGTTCTAACATAACAGCTACTCATGCAGAGTAGAATAAACAAAATATAAAAGCTTATCAGATCTTAGGAGGAAACTCTTTTTCGCTTCTTTACCTCATTAATGAAGTCCCCAATGTCCCCAGGATGAGGAGCAGCTGATCTGACTGGATACTGAGGTTCTGCATGGATTGGCCTTTCATCAAGACGTCTGATTCCAACAGGTTTGATGGCATCTGGTTCCACAGTGTCAGGCTGCTGGAGCTGGCTCAAGTCATAATCCTGCAAAATATGAAACAGACCCAGTACGTTAGCAGAATTCCAAACAATATCTGTCAAGGGGAAACATGAGAAGGAAAAAAGGAAAAATGCAAAGTATCATTCAGCCGAAGTCCTGTTTTCAGGATTGTAATGCTTACTGAGAATAAGTCAATAACACTGTTATTTGCATACCAACAGGATGTTATTTGATTTATACTCCCTCAATCTCCTGTTTTGATTCTATTCCATCAGATTTGTAGAGCTTCTCGTAAGTTTTCCCTTGAGAAGCAGGGATTTGAGTAGTACTATTAAGGGACTAAACACTTTACCTAGTAATGATGATTTACAGCATAGAGCAAAGATGCCAAATCCAACTCTTATTTTTTTATGAAAATAAATACCATACATTCTGAGAGAAAAAGCAAGCACAGTGTTCTGCAGTATTTTCTAATACCTTCAAAGAATGAATTTAAGACTCCTTGCTGATTTTATGTGGATTCCATAATATGAAAGCCAAAGGGGGAAAAATGTCATAAGAAGTACAAAGCTCCTCAGATTTGGCCTTAATTCTAAGCACTTTCTAGAGATTACTCATGAATCTGTTCATTAAGTACTTGATGCTGCAGTTTCAAACTCTGGCAGACTGATGAAGTTAGCACAGCAGTATGAATTCCAATAAGCAGTATGTATGTATGTGAAAAATTTAATTAGATCAATGTTTATGCATTGAACATAGATATGCCTGAATTCTCTTTGCACAGTGCAATGCATTTCATTATTGTCATTCTCCTCACTGTTGCCATGTCTAGAAGAAGTCATGCTCTAGGATGCCTTTGCACAAGGCTCTGGTGAGAACGTGCAATAGACATCAAGGCTTAAACAAAAGCCATTCACGAACTATCAGCAGATGGGGGCTCATGCCAACTCTACTGTATGCCAGATACCCTGCCCCACAAATAATCCAAGCAGTCATAAACATCCTAAATAAGCTGCTCTATCCATCTAAAATATCGATTCTTCAACAGTGCTGTTCTGGTAAAAATCTTACATACAATCTCAGCTTGCTGGAAGTTGTCTGTTCAGACTATCAGATTTTCATTAGTTCCTTACTGGCTCCTAAGGGAAGGCATGCAAGTTTTTACTGCTGCTGTTATCTCACGGGATGTAGATCCTTTCTGAGACTATGACCTCCTGTGACCCCAAACCCAGACTCTTCAACAGGAGAAGAATTCTTTTTGACAGCAGTGATGGTAGTTTGTGGGGAGAACTGTAACTGATTATCAAATCCACTACACCTTCTGATTTGTTACTTGGGTTCTCAGATGACTGCACACAAATATACAGTCAAAAAAGGTGGAACAGCTCCACTGAGATCTGAGAATGCAGTTTCATATGCTTTAATTAGATTACAAGTTCCTTGGGGCAGAGCTGTAACTCCTACCCTTCGGTACTTCATGTACCAAACAGAATAATAAGTGATCTCCAGGAAGCAGTATGAATCGGAGAAAAGTAAACATAACAGAACTTTTTATCCTTTCCCTTTTTATTACATAAAATAAATCAAAATAGTTTAGAGACATGCTATCAGAAAATCCTATCAAACAGAGAAGAATGCACTTTTTACAATTTATAAATATGTAACACGAGTGCTTTTTCATACCCACCCAAAAGATAAAGGTAGAAAACACCAGCAGGGAGAAATGAAAAATATTGTTTTTTAAAATCTAAGCATTTCATTGTGGAGGAATTCAAACTGGTATGGTTAAATAACAATGCATTAAAACCAGGAGAGTGTCTCTGTTCATTTCAATTCTATAAAGATAATTTTTTTCCCACACACAGACATATGTATACAATTCTTTTACTGGTTAATGGTCATACAGAAATATAAATCAAGTTTGTCAGTGTATTATGTCCACATCTAAGGCATCCTTTTGTATATATTATATATTTAATAGTTTGAGACATATCCACACTCTTAATAGCTAGAAAGTCAGCAAAGATAGCCATCTGTGAGCTAACAGCAGTGCAACAACGTGTCCTTACGTGGAATCCCATTTTGGTTTTCTTTTCTAGGGTAATTTATGACAATGTCATTTAGCCTTCTATCAGAGGAAATTTATCAAATAGTGTTCAGATGGGAAAAGAAGATCCATTGTATGTATTTCCTCAGACTCTCAAACCTCTCGTATCATTAAGATCAATACTAACTGCACATCAGTGGGGTACGGCCAACTCATCCACCACCTCCCCAAAGCGGCCGAGTGCCAGGCTGACACAGCACCATGCAACACCTCCAGCTGTTCCAACATTCTGTCTAAAGTCAACTCTATTATTGCAAAGTAAAAGAAGGAAAAATGCTTTAAAATGCCAGGTCATGAGCTGTTTAGAGGTGCTGAGGTCCCATCTCTTCACTCAGTGCTGCTTTCACAGACAGGAAAGTGGGAAAGCTTTTCACATACTACCTAAAGCTCCTGAATGCACTTAAAGGTTAGTGTCAAACAGAGTTTGTTAAGATAGTTAACTGGAGAAGTGGCAGCTGAATGGAAAACTGGCACATCAAAGACAGAACAAAACATGCTGGGATAGGTTGGGACAGACAGCTTTGAGCAGTATTCTGGGTCATCATTTTTAATCTTTATTTTCAGGACCACAATTCAACAGTGTTTTGGTTTTGCTGCAGTCTTTTCCCATATAACCTGTTCATAGTCAAAATCTGCTTAGGGATTACGGGCAGTTCATTGGGGAAAAAGTCTCAGTCCTCCATTGGAAATGTACTTCAGCAAGAGTTGTGAACCTTTAATTCATATGGCTGCCAATTTTTGTCAGAGGTATTTATTTTTACTCTTTAGCCCTAGTCCAGCAATTCTAGAAAAATTTCCCCTTCCTTCAGTCTGGACTTGAGCACACCCAAACAGATGGTTCATTCAAGTTTTTTCCTCCTCAAACTTTTGGACAAACTTATGATTGTTGATGAAAGAGAGAACCTACTTAGTTTTTCTCAACTGTAATACTGCTAAGACATTATTAGTTTGTGCCCATTTTCCATCTAGAAAAACTCAGGCCTTTGGAGACCTGGAAACTTTGGAAACTTGGACTAGCCTGATAGTCCAAGCCTACAGTCAACAGGGAAACAGAAGCCTCACACTCTACAACAGGGATGCAAGTGAAGAAAACTGAATGACTTTTTGTTTTTCTGCTTGTTTATGAAGGCATCTGTTACACTGGAGAAACTATAGCTGCCTTTCCAATAACTGGTGGTTAGAGATGACAACCTTAACGTGCTAGAAGAGCATTTTATCACAAGTTTCATCTTGTGAAATCAATCTCACTGCCCCCCCCGCCCCCAAACCCCACTAACCCCCTCTCTCCTCCAAGTTGATTGCAATATTGAAGTTATTAGCTCTTCACTCAGTTGTAACACCTTTAAGAAAAGACTTCGACCATTATTAGTTCACACCTTAGACATTCCTGAAACATGCAATCCCAGTGAAGAGTGCTAAAAGTCAAAATCAGGTAGTCAAGCCCTACAAATTAACTGCCTTACCAGAAGTGTATGCAGAAGATTGTAAAACCCCCAAAAGCTCTTCTTTAAGAACATGTACACAGTAATTTCAAAGCACAGTTCAAGTATCTCAACTTGAATAGAAGAAATTTCCAGAATAGAAGGCCATTTTACTCCCCAGTAATCACTGAAACACAAGATAATTCAGCCTTCAAAAATCTCCTTAAACAACTTCCTCTTGGGCAAGGCAGCTATTTGCTGAACAGCACCTGAGTAATAATCCCTCACAGAGCAGTCGTCAGTTACAACAGGAGACATTTTAAACATCTTTTATTTTTTTTTCATCCTCATTAGCTGTTCTAAATTAGAAGATTTACTTAAGTTCTTTGAAAAAACCCTAACAAAGTAAAAATTGTTACAGTAATTGATAACTGCCTTATATGAATGTATCCTGGAGCATTGTGATGCAGAACTGCAAACGACAGAATGAAACCACAATGAACTAAAACTATAAAATGCTATGCAGAGACAAGACCGACTTTTTTTGAGAAAGGAAAACTCAGAAAGTATTTTAATACATTACACCTGAATAGAGATTTCCACTAGCACAGCCTAGTGCCTGGAATGGGACTGACATTCATTACTGATTTATGACTCTGGCTTCTCTCAGAACTCTTGGTTTATTTCCTGGCTGTTCATGAGACCATGATACACCTCTAGGGATGACTTGGGTTTGTACCTTCTACATAACAAAAGCTTTGGCTAGGCATGAACATAGGACCGGACACAGGAATCATGTAACAAAACCACTAATACCTGTTTCTCATTTTCAAGGGATGCACCCTTTTCAAAGAATTATGAAAGTTTAGATCTATCCTCATGCAAGAAATAATACTTAATGGTCACCAGATCACTCTGACATAATTTGATGGTGAGATCTGAAAACATCTTTCATGGAACACAATCAGCTGCAGTGCTTTAGGTGCATATAAAGCAAGAGTAGCAGAAATTTGAATTTTACCTGTCCCTTTTAGAGGATGAAGCCTTAGTATAAACTCAGGATTTTTATTTTCTTAAGAGAACAGAACTATCTTTGACTTTGAAGTACCTATGGATAAAATAGGTGTTCTGCTTTGCCTTTGTCTTCCAAAGGCAAATACTGTCTACTCAATAGAGAAACGGGATGGGGAAGGAAGGAAAGAAGTATTTTACTTCAGCATGTTCCCACTGAGATCTTAAAAAAAAAAAAAAAAAAAAGGAAGTGAAAACCAATCCTGCTATATGTTCTACCCCCAAACCTAGCAAACATCACCCTAAAAAGCTATCAGAAATTTGCACTTAAAATATTGCCTGGGTTCTGTGAAATGCTACAAACACCCCTAAATCTCATTTGCTGAAATTATGAGACTTTAAAAAAAGCAAAGACAGAGGACTGAGTCGATGTAGGCTGCAGGTGGGAGGATAGTTAAAATGCCTACACCAACAGTTGCTCTTTGTCATTTGCTTTTAGATTACTTTCTGCCATATTGCTTTTCCCATTTTTTTTTATTATAGATGCATCCAGAGTACTCCAAGTTAATAATTTTTAAGATAATGAAGAAGCTAGCTTATCTTTTTCATAATAAAAAAAAGTGAAAGTTAAACTCCAGTTGAAGATACAATGCAGTAACATGCACAGGTTCTAGATATGATAAAATAAAACAAAACAATTTTGTAATGGAATTATGAAAACATTATTTTTCACATCATGAGATAAAGATTCACCAAGGAATGACAGTAATTCCTCCACAGGAGCCCTGTATGAGTCACTTATTCAAAAAAGTGAAGCTAATGTCTTAGTAAGCAAACACAATCCCTAAAATAACTACCTTTTAATTATAGTATTTTATATTCATGGGGGATATCATAGCAACCTTTATTTAATTCACTATGGTTGAAATTTCAGAACACAAAACATGTTCTATTCTTAATGCAATGCAAAATGAAGGTTAAAAACTGAGAGTAAATGATCTGATTAACACTCAGACAGGGTGGTGAAAAAGAAAATCTTATCACATGGATTTATAAAGTTAATGGAGGTAAGGACCATTATCACCTTTGCCACAGAGGTGGTTACAAGACTCAGCACAGAAGACTAATGTTATCTCAAAATGTGGGCATACAGAAAGTTAAGACAGAGAAAAAAACCCGCAAACCCACACACAAAAATTCACAAGGATTACCTAATTTTGCTTTTATCTATGACACACAAATGCTGTAACACAGCTACTCGTTCATAAAGGAACGATTTATATGATTTTCTAGAATTTAGATTCTGCACACGTAACAATAAACCACTCATCTTTTATTTTTAATGAGATTAACACCATTAAAATAAATGCTACTATTTTCCCTCTTTACGTAAATACGTAAAAAAAAAATGACAAAAATCAAGCCATTGACTAATGTAAAAAAAAACCAACAAAAAACAACTGATGGAGGAAGGACCATGAAGACTCCTCAGCAAGAAAACTATTTTGAATAATAGTAAAATCATTGCATTGAAATTCTTGTGCTGAAAAGATCTGAGGGCTAGATTACCCTACATGTTCAAAACAGCTCATCTGCAATACTTTAAAGCATACCACCCACTTGCTCAGACAACTTGCTTCAACAGGACCACCTGCATGAGCAAGTACTACTAGAATTCAGAAAACATTATAGAAATGAACTCAAAGGAGAGAATCATCTTGTGCAATGAGATGTATATAAAAGCAATTAGATGAGAAAAAAATGTATCACAGTTATCAGGCTGACATATGCTACACATATCCCAGCCAAGCACCCACAGCCTTGATGTAAGTCACACAAATGGCCTGAGATAAGTGGCGAAAATGAGTTAGTGATGGTTATGGGCTGTGATGTGCGTGAACTACACTGCAGACACACGCTAAGTGCTTCAACGCTCAGTCAGCAGCAGCCTTTGGTACCTGGAACTGAGACTGGTGTTACAAGTTCAGAGCACATTGCATCAGGAAAGAATATTCACCATTTGTGCCTCACACCTCCCCATTTGCTGAACAAATACAAGCTACAGTTCATGAGGTCCATTAATAATCAAGGGAGGCACCAGCTACCAATTTCGTAATTTGAACTTTCTGTTTCAGAATATAACGAGCTGTACTGTCCCCTACTCCCAGGAATTTAAGATTCAGATACACTTTTAGGAAAAAACAAAACAAAATACCAAGGTTTAAAAAAACCCCTCAAAACAAACCAAAAAAAACAACCCAACCCCCCGCCCCCGAAGACAAACAAACAAAAAAACTAAACACAGAAAACCCCAACACTCCTCCAGTTCCCAAACCAGTCCCATTGATTTCTCTGGAATGATGCTGACTGAAACCCTCTCATGGCCCATCTCCCTCTGTCAGGTAGGTCAACTGTTAAAAGCAGAAAATAGAATCCTGAGGAGAAACCAAAGCTTTCTATCTGGAATATCCCTGCTTTCTCCCATTCCCCCCTCACCCCCAACTTCTGCTAGTACACTCATCATTCACAAAACCCAGAAAATTGCTGCCTGGAATGACAGGAGTGCTGTGAACTTTTTGGAGCCTGTTTTCCAGCCTTCTTTTTCTAGGTGAAGGAAGTCCAGAACATTTCCAGTGTTGACAATGCTCTTCAAAGGCAAGCAGGCTGACTTCAGTTATGACCCACAGATCAAAAGCTTTTCTGGCTTAGAGAATTAATAGCATTTTTCTCAGCTGCTGTGGAGATCACATGACCCTGTGTACATCATGCCAGGGTAGAAGACAACTATGAATCATTCAAGATCCTCAATTTTCCTGACAAGCATTCATTCTGTCAGACTGAACAAAGCAAGCCAAGATGGCCTCAGATGGGATTAACACAAGACCTTCACGATGGACTACACTGCTCTTTTATTACAGATTTCACATCATAATTCCTTGGAATTGCTGGCACAAGAGAAAAAAAAAACCAACAAAAAACCAAACACACCAACAAAACCAAACAGGAATTCCAACTTGCTGCTGGCAGTTGCTATGACTCAGAGGAACTAGCTGGAATTTGAACTCTAATTTCTTACGGGAGACATCACTCTGACGGAATGTACAGAGTTTGAAAGGAACATGCTGAACATGTTTTAGGAGTTTCTGGGTCTGCCATGGCAGCTAAGAAACCCAACTTGCATAGCTTCAAAATAAATAAATTAAACCTCTCAAATAAATTAATTATTTTAAGATAAAAACCTCTAGTTTAATTTGTTTCAGGATATAGAGATCTAAGTTCCATCACTTACCTTCAAGCCCTAACAGTCCTATCTTCAAATAACCTAAACATCTGGGAAATATCAGGCCACACAGAGTAAATCGTCAAGTTGTTCTTCTAGAGAAACATGTGATTTTAAAAAGTATTTTGCTGGCTATAAATAAAAGTAATTTTACCAATTATGAATATGTCTAAAGCTTTTAAAATATTGTTTTCACTGAGATGCACATGAGGTTTTAAAATTCCCTTTTCTTTCACCACATGAGATGCACCCTGGTCTGGATGACTGTGTTTGAGTCACCTTGTGTACTGCCTTCTACTGAAGCTGCTTGTTTAATCAATCCTCAGGATTTTAGGGATGACACACCATAAAAAAGTTAATATTGACGCAGAGCATCTTCCTGTAATTTGCTGATGACTTATGAATCCAAGACTGACACAAAGCAATTTTTCTTGATTTTAATAGAACAGTGGCAGTTTTACCCTATGAGGCCTCATTCTGAAAATACATTTTTGATGTTAGTCCCATACTTTTTTAGAACACTCCCTTCAACACTTGAATACTTTCATTAACATTGACAAAAACTCAAAGATCATTATAGCCAATACCTTTTGCAGACAATGCTCTGTACGCAGCTTTGCTTCTGCAGTATTTTGCTAAGCCGTGGTTTGCAAAAATGGGATTACTCCTTGCAGAGAACTTGCTGGGACATTCGAAAAGCTTCGCATTCTTAGTTTTTAAATCTCACATAAAATGTGCGCAGAACCAAATAAACCCCAATGAAATGTAGTTCTCCCTCTTTCCCCTGGGCACAGGAGCAGAGGAAACCAAGAAAAAACAAACCTAGGATTTACTACCAGCTAGTTAAGTACAGGCAGAATTTAGATTTAAAAAAAATATCTAACCAAAATAAAGTAAAATAATCTCCCTGAAAAGAAATGCAGAACATATTTACATTATCCACTGTAGACAAAAGATAAGTTGAAAAGTTTGTGCTCTCTCTTCATCCATTCTCCATAGCAACAAATTCCTAGCTTTGAAGTTAATGGGAGAACCTACCCACATTTTACCTCTAGTGGTATAAAACTGGCTACAGTAGAAGTGGTCATAAAAGTTTGTTATACTTTGTATGAGCTATTCTTTTCTGGACGTTTTCTACATTTAGAGTGTGCAAGGGTGTCTTAGAGCCCCAGAGACTGTCAATAGATCAAAAAAGGGAGCTGTGTACCTGAACAAAGTAGCTGCAGTGAAGATAACTAATTGCAGTAGTAGCTTTAAAATTCATCTTTAGAAAGTAAGAAGAGGGTTTGTGACTAAAAATCATTCAATCTTTTATAAAGCCATTAAAATTCTCTAGGTCTAGATGCTTTCTATGCCCACTGTGAGAGGAAATGGTCCTAATTTCACATTTCTTACTATTTTCCTGCTAGCCCACCTGTTGTCAGCTCTCCTTTCAGTGTGTGCAGCACGTTCATTCAGTGCTGGTGAAAGGCTGTGATTATGGATGGTTTACACTGCGCTAATCTCTGCGGCATTCGCGGGACGCTGCCGCCTGCCACACCACCCTAACCGTACCTCTCACAAAGACAGCACTGACAACTGGAGAGGAGCACAGCACAAGATGAGCAGAGGAGACACTTCAGAACCCTTTTGCTCTCGCTGTACACTGTTACAATGCTTAAGGTTTCCCATCTGCAGCACAATCCCTCCCAACACTACCACGGGCTATACTCAGAGAACCTAACTCACTCTGTCCTGAGGGTTGTGTGGACAGTAATTAAAAATCAAAGATCCATGACAATTGCTGAACAGATCCTCCAGAGAATTCGGGATGAAAAAGAGCTGGGAACATGTGAACTGAAAAATTACTTCTCACAGGACTGAGTTTTCCTAATTTTCTTTTAAGATTGCAACTTTCCTGTACAATAACAGATGCACAAACAGGATGCAGCTCTTGCACTCAAACTACACACAAACAACTGGAATACATGCATAGACTCAAAGGGTTGTTTTCCCTTTATTTAACATAAGCATTTTTCCAAAACTGCATAAACTGAAGCTTCCTTTGAAAACTGCCTAAGAAGAACATTATGCAGAAAAGCCAGGAAGTAGGAACAGTACTTGGGGAAATGCAGGAAGCATGGAAATTACTAAGGGGAACACAAATTTCAGACAAACAAACAAACGAGCAGAAGGAAACTATAAAAGTCTGTACCAGTGAAGGGAGACACTTTTCAGATAACTCAAGTGCCAGATGACTGAGACTGGGGATGTGTGGAAGAATTGCACTTAATTTTTCAAGGCTTTTAACTGGAAAATTTCTTAGACTCTATTATATGCACTGTTCTCTTTGTAATTACTACACTTACTTCTACCATTAATAATGTGCATAAATCTGCTGTTTGTCATGTTCATAAAGCACTTAATAAAAGTCTTCTGAAGGAAGGAAATCACACTGCTTGAAAATCCACTAACTTGGAAAGAGAGAGGGGGAGGAAAGAAGCTATTCTTAGCATATACACATCACTCCTAGTCCTCTGACATATCAACAGTGGTTCAACCAGAGGTGACATGAGAGTAAATGCATATGGCACCTGCCTGGGAAGGTATTTGAATAAACACAGATGTGCCCTGACAGCTACTTGAAACCTAAATGCTTTCCAAGCTTGAAATCCCAGTGGTGGCAAATCTGTCAATAGCCAACATCACTATAGATCTAGAAAGGCATTCACCCACCACCAAGAAAGGGTTGTATTTGGGTTAGATGATATTAGGCACCCTGCACTCGTGTTGCTGTACAAGTTCTCAGACAAGGGTGAGGAAAGTTTACAGACAGCAATGAGAATGGATGTTAACTTTCATTTAAACATAAGAGCCTTAGCAGGAATCTGGTCAGAATGCTTTTACTGTGAGAGGACAAGACACTGTTTTTACATCTTATCCAAATGGCAAGCAATTGGTGTATCTGCAACAGCAAAAATCCAAAATGAGAAAGCAATGTTTTATTTAAAGTTATTGCCTTCAGTACTTAATGTAAAAATTACCTACCTACCAGAGTGTTTCAATGTAAACAAAATAAAGTGGAGTGAGAGTGCAAATCTATACATAAAACCCATTAACCTTTCCTCACCTGATCTTCTTCTCCACCCCCTTCTTCATCGTATTTCAGAATGTTGTCCCTCACATCATCTTCAGGATCAATCAAGAGCTGCTTTGCCTGACGCTCTTTATCACGGCGTTTCATCCATACCACAAACATCAAAACTAAAACTGTAATGCAAAAATGGAAGAGATAAAACCACATCTTGATTCTGAAATACAGTCATAGAAAATTGTAGAAATTTAATGTCAAAGTTAAAAAAAAAAATAAAATGAAAAAAAACAACAAAGAAATTGGATTTGACTGTTCTGGATAAGGTACAGATTTTTTTTTTTATATTAAAAAATTGACCAAAGGTAGCTTAAGTAAGAGATGTTTAAACTCAGACCACTATAGGCAATTTGGTTTGGAAATCAATCACATATTCAATGTTGTAAATAACAAATTCATTCTACATCTGCAAAACAAACTTGTCATGAAAAGAATTAAGAAAGACTATGCTTCATAAACCACAATATTAAGAAGGAATTCTCTCCTTCAATAAGGCTCTGTTAGTTTCATACCTAGCATTTAAGAAGTATCTTGTATCAAGAATAAAAATGCACTGTGTGCTTGTGTAGAATCATGTGCTTAGCCAGGCTCAATGTTTTTTTCTTCTTTTTTTATTACTCCTTTCCATAATTTTCTATGTTCTAGATGGGTGCATGGTGTACTATGACCAGGCTAATCTCTCCCTTGTGTTCCACCACAATAGGCAATCAGTTAAGTATAACGTGTAGGAGAGCTAGCATCTAATTTACTACACTGGACAGACACTCATGATTTTTAGTCATTTCCCTTACTCAATGCACTTCACACAAAACAAAATACTAGTACAGCTTTATGCAGTACTTAAACCATTGCAACACCTGCCTTTCTGGCCAGGCCTTACGTGAAGGGCTGTGATCTATTACTTTCCAGAACTAATTCCGACTTGCATTAATCTGAAGCACAATAGTAGTAACATCAGAGCACTCTTTAAAAGCACTGTTACCCACCATGGGCAGCACCAAATCACACAAAGGCAGTGCAAGAGAGATTAGATTCCTGGGGACTAACCACATCTTCAACCTGGCCACTCACTGACATAACACTGCAAGTGTCTATGGGTATAAATGGAAAATCTCCTTCACAAACCAACTGCAGAGCCTGACTGCCAAACAGGTGCTAGCTGTAGTCTGTCCAACTCCAAATCCCATACTATCAGGAAGTTTTCATACTTGTCCAAAACAATGAACCATGCAGCAACAATTCCTGGACCTGAGCCTTTAATAACTCCCCTGTGTCTTTGTCAAGGTACCTGGTACTGAAAAGTAATATTGTACTTGCAAAACAAGAGTAAAGGAGTTAGAATTGAGAGCTATCTACTTACTGAGCAAGATGATGATACAAAGCAGAATTGCAATGATGGCACCAGTGCCCAGCCCTGCACCAACAATCCGGTCAACATCAGTGCAGTCTCCATTTAAGTCACACTGGCAAACTTTCACCTTCAGCAAGGAAGTGCTGGATGCATGTGGATTTCCAGAATCTGTAATTACTATGGGCACATCGTAGATACCAGCCTCCAGGAACCGGATTCTTAAGGAGAGCTGGGCGTGATCGCCTGAGTGTGAAAACAAGGTGCTGGTTAAAAAGCAATATATTGCTCACATGGGATTAAAAAGTATTGGTAAAAAAATGTTTGAGCTTGGCATTCAATTCTTGCTCAAACTGCTATGTGACACTCAGGGTAACAAACTTCCTGACTGCTGTGGCCATCTTTTCTTTCTTAAAATTTCTTGCTCTCTTAGGGGATTTACACTAAGGTGATTTGTTCATATTAACCAAATTAATGTATGTTGTGAAATTATACCAAAGAAAAGACATTTGTACAGGTTTCTCTAAAACTATGAAGATTTCCACAATGTTAATTACCACTAATTCGAACAATGGTCCAATTCCTCTTAATACTAGCAGGTGTGTCAGGCAGCTCAAAGGCAAAAGGGCCTGCATTTGGATCTATGTCAGGGTCTACAGCAGTGATGTTAATAGCATTAGGCTGCAGTGTTTCACAAGTTGTGGCCTCTTTTGGATGCACTTGGGGGGCATTATCATTGATGTCCAGCAGGTATATCTGAAGTGTGCCAGTTCCACTCATTGGGGGTATTCCTAAAAGAAAAGGAAATAGCATTAAGCCTGTTTCTGGTTGCAAAGTTATTTAAACGAAGCTGTATCAACACTCTTATACATTTACATCTGTTTTGGGATTCTATCTTTTACAAAACCAATCTAACACTGTCACTGCACCTGCTAGCACACTAATTCTTAAGTAGTCTGTTCTCAGAAAAATGGCCCTACTCAGCAAAATTCAGCAAGTAACTGCAGATCCACAGATCAGGGACTCATCCACTTCACTGACCAGACAGACAGCTAATCTCCAGAGATGGTCCACATCAAAGGCTTCAAAGAAGGTGAAAAATTGGGCTGGTTTGTCCTCTGGACAAATTATTTCCTAACTTTAAAGGCTTAAGATCACCCTTTACCATAAATGTGCTATTTAAATTCTTTCTAATACTGACTTTCAGCATGCTATTTGTAGACATTCCTGCTATCCATATCAAATGTGAGATGCATCCATAAACCTTTCTGGAATCACACATCGATGTGATCATTTGGCACTGAATTTTTCAGTATAACTAGCAATGGTTCTCATTCCACCTCCCATAATCTTCCAGTTCCATTTATGTTTTTTTTCCTCCAGAATGGAGCCAAAGTATAGAAACAGTTGATCTAGCTTCCAGTTCAGAAAATGTTACCATGTCTTCTTTCCAAGACAAACAGCCCCAGTGTTTCGGTTTTCCCTTCTAATGTGAGAATGTTCCTAACTGCGCCTGTCCATCTTTCTGCTATCAGCTATGAACAGTACAGCACTCCAGCTGAAATCAAAGGACTCATTTCTGAGCAGCGTTAATTGTCATTAACAAACTGACAACAAAAAGATACTTTTCCTTCTGCACTGCTGCAGCCTGAATGTGGGAAAATACAAAGCCCCTCCAATGACACATTACTCCCCATAAAGCCCACTCATGCTGTGCATTCACTCAACCTACCACACTCCCATGCAGGGCTTTTTCAATTTTCTGTCAACTCAACTAATGTAACCAAGACAGTGTTTTTCTATAAACTCAGAGAATTATTTTTCAGCCACTTCCCAAGTAGCTTGGAAATTATACACAGTTTGATAGTAAAACAGATTTCCAACGGGATGTCTTCTAAGCATATCCTGTTTTCTGCCCCAGTAAAACTGAATGCCATTCAATCACAAAGACAAAAAGCTTTTTCAAGAAAATACACAATATTGATACACACCATTATCAGAAGCAAGAAATGTTGCATTATACATATTGTTTTGCACATATATTGACTCTCTGTCCAAAACAGCTGTAGTAGTTATTTGTCCATTAACAGGGTCAATTTTCAGCCAGTTTGCAGGATCTGAAAGTTTTGAGTACCTGTGTATTTAATCATAAGTTGTGTTATTTATCTGCTAACATAAATATTGACAACAAAGACAGTATTAGTATTTTAATTTGTATTCTGAATATGTTTTTGGAATTCAAAGATAGCATTTTAAAAATTTCTATTTATCAAGCCCTGTCAGTAAATTTATTGGAAATACATAATAAAACCAGTCTTGCATTTTGATTCTTGAAGTGCCTTCCCTGTAAGTTATCATATAATGATAGTATGGAGGAAATAATGTAATTACCATAAACTATATAACATTAATACTCAGACTCAATTAAAATATTCAGTCAGGCTCCTTCTTGGTTTTTCTACACCTACAGAGTTATTCATACTAATTTTCATCTTGTCAGAGTGCAGAGAGCAGGAGAGAGGTAAAAATGGATAGTGTTAGTTGCACTAACACACATTGTTCCAGCACTTCAATATCACTTCATTTTCAGAGTCCCTGTTTTTACTGCAAGTTTCTCATCTTAATTTGAAAGAGAAGCATCTTTCAAAACCATTCTTCTATCTGATAAATTTTCCCTTTGATATTAATCAAGTGCAAGCTGTCTTAGTATTGAAGTCCTCATGCTGTAATTTCTATGATGGTGATGTCCAGAAATGAGCAAACCAAACAGCAAAACAAACAGCTAACCAAAGTTCAAGAGAAAATAGAATTGCAATAATCTTGATTTTGGATGGAACGATAGAACATAAGTTCTGGAATTTCTTCTACATGAGGTAAAAAAAAAAAAGCTGGATAAGGTGAGTCCTGACCCTTGGGCAGTCACAGCCTTAGTTTTGTAGCTAATGACCATGTCTTATATGAGGCATGCTCATGTAGAAAAGTGTTAGATGTAAGAAAAATTATGATCAAATTATGATGATAGCTATCAATACAAGAGACCACAGACAGACCACCATCACTTTGCACTGCTGGAGAAAAAAGAAAAACCTTAAGATTTCATCAACAGTCCGATTTTGTTGCCATGTGAAAATTACTGGTGAATTTTAATTGCAAATGATCTTAGTTCACAGAAGCACATGTCTGCTCTGACCGAATTTGTCAGGATAGAACATATACTTTACCAAAGATGCATAACTGCATTCTATCTTGAGGAAACGGGACTTAGGATGAGAAAATGACCCAGTTTACACACCTATGAATACTGGTCAGTTCACCTTCCCTACAGCCAAAAATCCCTTTGGAGAGAGCTGCACAAAACCCACAGATGTGTTGGGATAGCTGCGCGCTATGGTAAATGCAGTCATTTCACACGTCATCTCTTTGCTCCCCACCCATTCCACAACACAGACATTGCAAAACGCTTATACAGACCTTAGAGACGTTTGCTGCATGTAACGATCCGGGTCCTGCGCAGTGAAGGTTGTCAGCATGCTACCAGCCATCAGCCCTTCTTCCTGACGCACGAGCTTGGGGTTTGGAACAAAATATGGGCTCTCATTCACATCAATGACCGTAATGGACACGGTTGCTGTTGACTGAGGAGGATGCTGAATCCCCTTAGCCAAAGGCACTTGGTTTTCTGCAGCTACGGTAAGTACAAACATCCTGTTGGTCTCAAAGTCAATAGGCTGGGAAGAGCAAAGAGCAGGAAGTGTTAATGTTTACTCATGGCAGCAATGGACACACAATGACATTTTAAATTTAAAGTATATTTCAGAAGACTACTTGTACTGCTTTTATCAGAAATGAGCACACAGTCTGAAGAGAGCACAACATCACCTCAGCACAATCCCATATGCTGGGGTCTTGCTTAGCAGCAGCAGGAGCAGTTTTCAAGTCAGAAGAGCTAGAAACCTTGTCATTCTTGGATTTAACCTACTGTGCTACTGTCATTAGAGACAAATGATGAAACAAATACTTTAATCACAAAATGATGAAGAAGCTCCCACCTTTGTGCCAGGCACTCACATGTGCCTCCTGATTATCTCTCCTGTGGACAGAAAGCTGCCTCTTTCTGTTAGAGGCATGAAAGTTTCCTTCTAACAAGTTCCTGACTATAGCTTTTCCCATAGATCAGAGATTCTCATGCCCTCAACATCTCATTAGAAAGACTCTTGGTAATCCCAGCCAACCTCATTTCTGGTATACCTACAGCTTCCATCTTTCCAGTAAAGACAACCTTCAGTTTGGAGATTTCCTCACTGAGCCAGAAGTCCAATTTAAGGAGAAGTAAAAACAGTGTGAATCTGGAGTTCCTCTGTCATGCTGCACAGTGTTGAGGCATTCCTGGAGACAGGATTTGCCTTTGTACTATGCACTGTACTACTCACACAGATCCCAGACTGGAAGAAAACCCTGTACCTTACTGGGGCAGTTGGCATGTGACAGTATGAAGTAAGTGACAAGAGACATTCTAATCCTCATTACAGGTTGACAGATCAACTCATTGCACTGCCAATAAAAACTGTAGGCAGGTTTCCAACTCTTCCCATGTCTGGGCACTTAAAGGAGTGCTAAAAAGCACAGACACTCACATAAATCTTCCTGGAAGGCTGCAATGCAAGAATTGGTACCTCTGGGGAAGAGCAGTTATAAACCAGAGACAGTTCTTAAAAAAGCCCAGTGTGAATTACCATTAATACTATTTGTAGGTTGTATCTTTTTGTCACCTAGATACTGGGCGGATTAAAATAAAACTAAATTAAATGAAATGAATCAAAATGAAATGAAATAAAATTAAATGAAATGAAACGAAAGCAAACAAAATAGAAAAACAGCAACAACAAAACAAAACCCAACAAAACAGAACAGAAAAGAAAAAAAAAAGAAAGAAAAGAAAAAGTGAATTTTTTAATTTCTAAATTAAATTACTGGCATTGGACATTTGACTTTGAAACAGATCAGCCAAAACCAGAGCAGGCCAACTCAGTGTTGAGACATTTATCAGAAGGTCATGAGGAAAAGTGCTACTGCCTGGCAGGTTTAATTATAGAACCACACTGTTATCACTTGAAATAAGACATCCCTCAACACAGGGCTGTGTTGGTTAGACAATGAAGATAGACAGGTTATTCCATAAAAGGTATTCAAATGAGGTTTTAAAAATAGCCAGTCTTTAAATGTCTTCTGTAGAAGTACCCTCCCACCTATCATTTTTTCCTCTCTCATTGTGCTTTGACTGCCTATATCTGTTCCTTAATGGAACATCTTGACATAAAATGTGCAGACAACACGCGTGACTACTAAATGAGGAGGTAGGAAGCTGTTCCTTTACACTAGCAAAAAATACTAAGCCAACACTTTTTCACAGAGTAATTTTTAACTTTTAGCAAACAAAGATTCAAGATTTCTAATTTCTAATAACCTAGCCTGATTTTTAAAACTGAGCAGGTGGAATACTACTGATAGCATAAGCAAAGCAACATTTGAAGAGACAGGTTACTCGATTCCACAAGAAAGGGAGCATCCATTTTACTCCAGGCTCATGGTTGCCTCAGGAATTCACATTTCCCCTCGTTCAGTGTTCTCCCACTTGCTGAATCTCTGCTGAATTCTCTAACACACAAGCCTGCCTTACCTTTACGACAGTGACCAGCCCATCGTTGCTGTTGGGATCGGTGAGGATGGTGAAGCGGCCCGTCGGGTCTCCCCCGGTCATTCGGTACAGCGCGTTCCATGCCGGCGTGTGCGGCTGGTCTTTATCTGTCACCGTCAGATTCGCTACGATCACATCCACCCTGTTTTCTGGTACTTCCCCGTAGAACTGCAAAAACCATGGAAACACTCTGCCTCATCTGGAGGAGCATGAGAGAGCCTCACCAGGCTGAACACTCATCAAAGTGGGGCGGCCCATCTCTCTTCACTGGAGCTCTGATAATTTATCTATTTTTTTAGTTTAGTTGAAATTTACCTGAGGCCATCCAGAGAACCAATGGCTTGATTCCCTTGTTGGCTTTTGCCTTTTGGTCAAAAGCAGAACACTGTATGTAAGGGATATATATTCTGCACATATTTTGATTTTGCTTGCCAGTATGGTATTTAATAAGTAATAAATATTTACTCTCTGTGAATACAATGAGAGAAACAAGAGAATGGTTATAAATACGCACATCCTTCAGTAACTCCTATCCTGTACTTACAGTCATGGCAGTGAACTCTGGAGGATTGTCATTGACATCTGTCACAGCGATGACAGCAGTTGCTGTGTTTGAAAGACCATATGTTGGATTTCCTTCCATGTCCGTAGCTTGAATTATTAATGTATATTGTTGTACTTTCTAAAATACAAAATGACAACGTAAGTTTTAGACAAAACTAACATTACCATAGGACAGCAGGTGTTCCCAAAATTGTGCTCCACCAAGCAATGGAGCCCATCACAGTTTATTCTAGTTCACATCACCCAAAATGACAGGAGCAAAGTTTGTGCCACAAGAATACAGCAGCAGATTGCTTATATCAACCTACAGTTTGACTTTCTTCAAAGAGCAGCAAGGTAAGGACAGGCCGACTGCTTCCTACTCTATAAATCAAACCACTTTAGACAGTTAACGCATGATCACAGGTTTAACAACGCTTTTCAAATGGTGAAAAGAGAACCAGAGTGCACCTTATACTAAAACAAGGAAAAGTCCTCAAAAGCATTTGAGAGCAGTGAGCCAAGGTAGGTTTGTCGGCCAAACGGCCACAACTGCCAAGGTTTTGTTTCAGCCAAGCCTGAGTATAAAACTGCTGCTGCAACTTCTTGTGATCTCTATGGAAACCAAAGATGTCGAGGCCAACAGAGACAAGTAAGGGCACTGGGAGAAAGGGGGAGGGAAGCACCAAGCGGGCTATTTCCATAAATGTTAAAACACCCTGGCTGAGTATGGCAGCCATGGGCCCCCTCTCTCCCCAGTGCCACTAACGGCCCTTGAGCCGGGCACTCGCTCCCCCCTCACAGCTGGAGTGGGGCCAGGGTCCCTAAGCACCAGAAACGCCTGGCAGAGACCCCACCTCAGCCTGGTGAGCTGTTTAAAACAACACCAACAAGGTTCTATTGAAACAAAAACAAAAAAAAAAAGAAAACCATAAAGATGTTTTCTTTATAGAATTGCTGCAAAGTTTATTTTAACTCATTGCTCTCAAATATTGCACATGCTCCTTCATTTACCAGTTCATTGTCCTTCCTCAGAGAGAAGTGTTACCATTCAGTTCTTCCCAAAATAAAGGACATGAACATAAGGAACTGCTATTACTTTGAAACAGCACTTTCACAAATGGCTTACTAACACTGGCAAAAACCTTTTGGCAAAATAAAAATATTTCAAGAAGAGTCTATTTTTATGCTTTGGGCTTTTTTTCCCCCACTTAGTATGTTATTTTCTTCCACTGTTTAAAGAGTGGAGTATATGACAGATTACTTCTCATGGAAACAATTTACAGAATCATGAAACATGCTGAGTTGGAATGAACCCATCAGAAACAGGGAGTCCAACTCCTGACCCTAAGCAGGACACCCCTAGAGTAACACCATTAACAAAAAGGAATTGCAAGTATCGATACAAAAAATAAGCAGGGATAATTCCACTGATAGTATTTAGCTTTCTTTCAAACTTTGGCCAGACAGTACGACAGACATGAGAGGTTCAACACTGCACATTTCCAAGCAGCAACTATGAGTCACAGAATAGAAAGTTTTTAAAATAAGCTGTATGGATCTTTATCTCCCACTGAAGATAATGATTTATGCTCATGCCCTCTTTTACACTGAAACCCTTACAAGACACCCCAAAAGTGTACTGCTATAAATGTATCCCACAATTCTTTACACATATATATGTATATATATATATGAATTCTGGCTTAGAAAATATACTTACAAACTGACCTTCAAAAGGCTTTAAATATCCTAAAGATTTCCTTCATGACACCAACAAGAGTAGCAGCCATGAGGGAATCAAAGAAATACTTTTACCACTTTCATCTAGGAAAAAATCATACTTTCCTTACTGTGAAGCAATAAAATCTAAAGCAGTATTGAAGCAAATCTCACTGCCATATGATTCTATGTTATTGAAACAGCAGGTGCTTCTGATTCATCTGGGTCTTAACACATTGATCCCAGGAAGCAAATTTCATTAAGGAAACTCCATTATTATTACACAGAGACTCAGCTTCCTTACAGTCATCTTACTTAATTCCAACAGAACCAGCACACTAAAAACTTGCCCAGGAAGTGCCCCAAAAGACAGCATATCAGTGTTTTCATTTGGCTCTTTGTATTTTTTCCCCTCTTCCCAGCACTCACATATAGCAGATCAACTGCTGAGAGTGAAATTTCAGAAATCAACATGCACACAACTTTCCAAGCATGGGGAAATTGGGGGAGGTGGGTCTCCTCTTTTTACTGTGGTTTGAGAAGCAGCCAGGAATAAGCTGTGGAGCATGTGTCAGCAGCCTGCACTGAGACTTAGCAGCAACACATCCAAAAGCGAACTGGCAGCTTCAAGAAAGAACGCAGACCTCATCAGTTCACATCTTTCCACTTCAACACAGGCCAAATAAAAGAGCACTTCACTGAATTAACCTCACGTGAGGCAGGAATGTCAGTGTGTAAATTTAAGTACCCTGCCTGACTTCTTCAGCACCTCCAGCACTAAGGCAGATGTTTTAATGCTGAAGTGAATTCCACAGCAGTAATGGAAGAAATAAGAGCAGCTGGATCTCATGAAACAGCATCTTTTGAGATAACAAATGAAAGATTTCTTCTGCCTTAAGCTGAGTTTCCTTACCTAAGCAAATCTCCTCCTGTGCATGTTAGCATAGATAATGCATTGTGCATGTTAATCTAAAATACCAGCAGATGAGGAATGCTATCAGAGGAACCACTTTTTATTTCTTTAAATGCCTACAACACTTATGCTCCCATAAAAAATGTGTCACATTATTTAAGAATTTAAAATTCTGTGCAGTATTTTATGACTTTAATTAGAGCTTTATAAAGAGAGATAAGACTTGTAGAAAAGAGTAGAAAGGCAGAAGCAGGCAGACCAGCTGGGGTACATGGACAGCAAAGCACTCCCTGGCCCACTGTCAGAAGACGATTGAGCTTTGGCTCTCTAGACTCCCAGTCATTTTAATTTAATTGGCTTCCACAAAATGACTCAGGAAATGGAGGAAGCAAAGCTTGGGAAGGAAACCATTTTATTTCATATTAGTCTAATTTAATATTTGAATGATTTAACACTAATCATTAATATCCAACATGTTCAAGAAATGTTTATATATACCCATTTGGGTATCAGCAGAGTGATCCATCAGGAAAACTGATGGTGAATGACAAGGCTTTTTCAACTGTTAATGTGAGGGTCTAAGCTCCACAGGCAGCTGGTTTCTTCCGAGTTAAATCCCTCCAGTATAGCTAGTCACCAAGTAATAAAACCTCAAGAATTATCGCTATGTCCTTCTGAAAGTTCATCTGTCAAAGATGACCAAGGGATTTTAAAAACAAGGGCAAAGCTGCCCATCATTCTTTTAATTTAATAGGGCAATACTGTAAAGTTCAGGGTTTTCCTTTGCTCAAATCCCTTCTTTTCAAAACCAACTTAAATAGAGTGAATGTTAATAAAACCTCAAAAATTAATTGCAATATCTAACAGTCTGTTTATCTTTTCAAATCTTCTGATTGCCCCTTTCAAACTGAAATGCATCAGAATATTAATAGCGAACGCAGAACTTCAGAAAGCGTTTTTATTCTCCATTTTAAATAACTATAAACAAGCAGCTAAAAGATGAACAGCAGATCCAGTACTTTGGATTTAATGAGCTAAAATGAGGTTAGTAATACAGAAGTTGAAACAAGATGTATTCAAAAGAGATTTGTTTGGATTTTATGGCTTGTTTATAAAATATTGCTTATCTCCTGTGAAGTTTTCAAGTGGTTTAAAAGCACAGTTAGTGTGACAGATTTGGAGTTTGGAGGGAAATATTTTTATTCCCAACCTCACAGATGGGTGAATCAGAGCAGAGGATCTGGCAGGCTCCTTCTCCAGTGGTGGGCACAGTGAAGAACTGCCTCGACAGGATGGACCTTGCTCAGCATGTAGCAATGAATTACTGACAGATTATTTCTTTTTATCATTATTATTATTACTATTGCATTGCTTTGCTTTTTTAGTGTGTACCTGTTTCTTAATTGCAAACAGGCTTATGGGACAAGCCTGACCTTCCTTGACCCCACATAGCCAAGAGTAACTACATGTATAGAATATGTAGGTCCAATTTTCATCCCTAACATTATTTTCTCAGAGTTTTGTACAATGGGTCTAAGACAATGACCAGTGTCAACAGGGTAAGGAAAGGGAGTAAGTTAAGACTGAGGAGGGGGACAAATATTTCACAATTTCATTAAATTGTCTGGACTAGAAGTGACCTTAAAGACCATCTAGTTGCAGACACCTAGCCCTGGGTAGGGACACCTCCAACTATACCAGGTTGCTCAGAACACCATCCAACCTCCACCTTGAACACTCCCAGGGGTGGGGCATCCACAATTTCTCTGGGCAACTTCTTCCTGTGTCTTACCACCTTCACAGTAAAGAATTTCTTCCCTTTTCTGATCTAAATGTACCTGCTTTCTGTTTATAGTCACGGCCCCTTGTCCTATCCCTGTATGCCCTTATTAAAATCCCTGCTCCAGTATGCAGGCCCCATTTAGGTACTGTAAGGGAGCAATAATGTCTCCCCAGAGCCTTCTCTTCTCCAGGTGAAACAGTCTCAGCTCCCTCAGCCTATCTTCATAGGAGAGGTGCTCCAACCTTCTGATGATCTTCACATCCCTTCTCTGGACTTGCTCCAGGCAGGTCACGTATTTCCCATGCTGAGAACCCCAGATCTGGATAAGCACTCCAGGTGGGGTCTCACAGGAGCAGAACAGAGGAGGAGGATGACTTCCCTTGCCCTGCTGGCCATGCTGCTTCTGATGCAGCCCTGGACATGGCTGCCTGCAGGTGCACATTGTCAGCTCATGTCCAGCCCTTCATCCACCCACACTCCCGAGCCATGCATCTTCACAATATTAAGTGCAACCCAGCCCGTGGGATTAAGACCTGCCATACCTCTCTGTCAAGCCCAGCTGCTACAGTGATAATGTCACCAGTTTCGTTGTTGATTGTAAACATGTTTGGAGAGGGGCTGCTCGGGGCCTGTGACAAGATTCTGTATCTCAGCATCCCATTCTGGGTGTTGGGATCATCAGCATCGATGGCAGTAACAGTCATCACATAGGTACCTAGCAGCAGGATAAATAATTGGTGTTATATAAACAGTTTACACTCAGATCAGATTATACAAGATCACTTTACAAGCAGTGGTCAAAGCACGTATTTCTTTTGGTAAAATCTGCACATTCCTTCTTTACTTAAAACAAACTGGCTAAACTCAAGATTCACCAACAGAGTAATTAAAATACATAAGAGGAGATAAAAATACTCTATATTTATAAAAGACCAGATTTGCTTATAACTGAAGAAGTTACATAAACAATGAAATCCTACAGTTCTGCCACAAATAACATTTTTGTAACAAGAGAACATCTCATGTTTAGATACTTATGTTATTAATTGGGCCAAAGGAAATATACTTATTGTTCAGAATTGGTGGACATACTGATAGTGACTGAAAATCAATATAAATAATACTCTCTCAAAAGTCTTTGAGATCTCAAATGCCAAGTAAACACTGTAAAGTTAGAAAACACATTTCTGGTGCTAACCTTTCATTTTGCACTTCTGACAAATTAAGAAAGTGGTTTCAGCCTAGTGCAAACTTTAGTCTGAGCTGATTAGAATTTTAATGAGATCTGAACAACACTTAAGTTTTCTCAAGAATTCAAATGACATGATTTCAAATCCCAGTATTTGCAAAGCCTCTGGGAATCAGAACTAGAACCGGATCTAGTGACATTTCGGAAGTCTCTTATACCCTGACCTGTCAACTAAATGAACATCAATGTCTATCATAAAAATAAATGTAAGAACTGTGATGTTACAATTAGGATTTTGAGAACCATGAACCAGAAGTTGAATTCTTAAAGCCTCCCCTAGTTTTAGTTCATGTACATAGCAATTTTGCCTTTTGGAAATGAATCCCAGCATGCTACAAAGTGTATTAAAAATAGGGTGAAGTAAGAGGACAATATCTGAGATTTTGCTCATCACACTAAAGAAACCTTTCAAAGTATTACAAAGTCTGAAGGCATCCCCTTCATCACACCTTCAAAAACATACTGTAAATATGATACTTCAAAATAATACCTCTGCCTCCCAAAAGCCCATGTATTACCTGGCTTTGAGCCCTCAGGGACTGTCCCATTCCAAACTTGGTGTAAGAATTCAGGTCTATTGTCATTCATGTCAATGACATTAATAACAATGTCAATAGGATTTTCCACCTGGTTTCCATTTACATCCACTGCATGTGCTCTCAGCTGCAAAAGTCATTGAAAGTATTACAATTTGAACAATGTACAGGTGCAAATAGATATAATAATAGTGACAGGAAGTTTCACACCAGACATTTTTAGCTCAGTGTATTTTGTTATTTGCCACTGCTCCCTCATATGGACCGTTTCAATTTCCAAGTTGTTAATGAAACTGATGTTCAGACTATTCTAAGTTGCAGACTTCCTTCTTTGATTTGATGAAAATTATTTTACATCATGTGATTTTGATTACTACTAGTGCCTACTGTCATACAGAATTGTGGTTTTAACAATGACTATTAGAAAACATTCTCTAAAAATATGCAGATTTAAATGTAAATCTGTGGATTTAGACCAGAGCGTGGTCATTGTTAGGGAAAAGAGCAACTTTCTCCCTCTACAGCAGTCCTGCTGATGCCCATCATATACATATACATATATATGCACACATATATACACACACACACATCTTATGGCTACAAAACTACTAGAAAGCAGCAAGATGGCATTATTAACCCACCACTCTGGAAATGACTCATACAAATGTAAATTCCTAAGTCAGCAAACCCTGAATTGCCAATGTCAAATGCTCAGTTAAAATATTATGGATGCCAGAGCTGTTGTTTGAGGGAGCCTTTCACCCACACTTCCCCCCTAGATTCCTCCTGCTGTGTCCTCTGTTTGGGAGCAGCACTCAAAGAGCTCCCCAGAGCACAAGGCAAGGAGTGTTTTAATCCACAGCATGCTGGAAAACTTTCTCCAGGAGCTGGGTGATTTCAGCATGGCTTCCCAAAAGCACACCAAACTTCAGGTCACAGCCTGCTCTCCCCCTCTTCCTTGAAACTTTCCTTTTCCACTGGTACTGGAATCTCTGGTCTACTTTGTCAATTTCGTCAGAGCAAAGAATATCATTTTCATAAGCTGACAGGCCTAATTTACAATTCTATTAAAATGCTTAGATTTGCCCCTAAAATAAAAATTGGTACGTTATTCTTCCCATCCATTTCTCAAATCACAGCTGCTGCAATTCTAATAGCAGTCACATCCTAATTTAAGTTGCTGAATTAAAAATAAACTTTTGGAAAGTATACAGTTCAGTGGAGACTGTGATCAATGGCCTGTACTTGAAATATAAGCTACAGTATCCATATTTCAATCTTTTAAAATTTTTCTAAATACATTTAATCACTGTTTACGTATGTTAATGTATTTAAGCTGCTTAAATATAGTAAGAGATAGCCTTATTAAGTACAATAAATACAAATCTGCTACAAACTCTTCAAATCATATCTCGTGCAAAACTAAATGCTGGCTGCTCAAGTCATGTTTGAAGCAGATGTTCGTCTTCAATTTGATAATCTGATTTATGGTAAATTAAACTCTTACATGAAAAGAAGCAATCTGCTCCCGGTCTAAAGGCTTTGTCACAGACAGCTGTCCTGAGATGGGGTTGATGATGAAGATGCCTGTTGGAGGCTGGTCAGCTCCTGGGCCAGTCACACTGTACCGTAGCGAGAGGCTTTTATCACGATCAGACCTAATCTGTGTGTCAAAAAAGATGAAGTTTACATTAGCTACAAACAGGTGCTGGATGGGACTGCTGCAGAGACAAGCAGCAGCTCTATTTATTTTCTCCTTGCTCCTTAAGCTGTACTTGCAAAAGTAATTATTCTGGAAATGGTACAGAGTTGGTATAAAGTCCGAAGTTTTCAGCAGCGCTCTTTGCTAGAAACTGGTCAAAGGATATTCAGGAACATAATTTTATCTCTGTTTATTTCTCAGAATAAAAATTATTTGTGTTAAGCAAAAACAAGCAAGTACTTTTACCTTAAGCAGAATTGTCAAGATCTTTGATAAAACACATACTATCATAAAATTTCACATGAAATTAGCAGTCTGGTTTGTGTTTTTCCCCTTCCCCTATACCTTCCCTAAGCTACAGGCTCTCTTCCATTACAGGCCAGCCCTTTAGAAACTTGCCATTTTTGCTTAAAGACTGAAATTGTTTCATCTTCCAAGGAAACAACTGAAGGGCAGTGCATCTGTGAGAAGCAGCTGAATCACCAGCACACACATAAAACAGAACAGTGAAACTGTGTCCTATCAGCTTGGGCTAATTTCTGCCAAGTTCCAACAAACTGATCATGACTAGCCAGTACCATGGTTGGAAGCCAGCCCAGAAGAGGTGCTTGGCTCCTTGCAGTGGCCACTTCTGGGCAGCAGAATCCTGTGGAACAGCTGCTGTCCTCACCCCATCAGATCCCATTTCCTTTGGTTTCCTTTGGTGCACTCTGCTTCCTGCTCACTCCCACACCATTTCCCAGGCAGAGAACTCAGTGCAGGAGACTGGAGAACTCCTGAACCAGCAGAGATCACTTACCACCCAAAACAAGGTCATCTTCTACCAGTACAGATGCACAGGAACAAGTTAAACCCCAGGAAATTAGATGTATCCCAGCATGCAATGCAGAGGCAGCAATAATAAACCAGCCCAAAAGACTCTGAACAATGTCTGGATGATGAACAAGACATCATTTACACAAAATCTCTTCAAGAGCTCTCTGAGGGACACTGAAACCACACTTCTATTAACTTTCTTACCCTAACTAATTCCTGAGGAAAAGGTCCTTTGGAATTTTCTGGTAGGTTGATTGGAGGAATAACCCAGTCTCTCTTCTGCCTCTTCAGAGGGCTGCTGTGCTTGTATTGTTGCCATGGAAATATGATTTCTTCAATTTTCCTTTGGTCCTTTCCCAGGTAGAAGATAAAATTAAGCACATGTTAGAATGAGAATTACTAGCAGACATTATAAAGTAACTCAGGTACAATTACATAATTGACTGAAAGGCTGTCTTTCCTCTGTGTTCATTGAGCTGTTTTATTTGCATTCACAGTGCAGTTTGAAAATAACCAATACCACTTACAACTGCACTGCAAAACTGTAAGAACCCTTTTTTTCCTTACTTAACTAGGAAGAGAAAGGGAATTATAAACCATTTATAACATGGCACTACTGTGTAAACTATCTGGCACTTTCTGAGAAGTAGTTCATATTTTGCAGAATTTAATAGTATGCCTTTATGTATTTCTCATTAGCTAGAGCTTCAGTTCAGGTAATGTGCTACTGTACACTAAATTTAGATCTGGATGTGCTATAATATAATTTGAGTTCCAAGAGAAGTTTAATACACACTGGTAAGGAATGTCTCAAATATTTATGACCCTATTAAATCCCATAGAATTAATGCTGTAATTATTTTAAACCTATGTCAGCCATGATGGATGCAGTAGATGACCCACTTTACACACTGGGCATTAATCTCTCCTGGATGTCAACATTCCCTTCCTATTCCCTTCTATATCTGCAGTCATTTCACCCTTTGGATGACAGCACACACAGCTAGCTTGCTTAAGGTTGGGAACAGGGTGACAAAAACATTTTCGAAATATTTTAGAAGAAGAACATTTTTTTTTAATCTAAGCAACTATGTCACAAAGTATGAACAGATGCCCAAGCTGAAGGCCAGATTCTATAGCTCTACATTCTGTTGATGGTAAGGATACCTGAATAGTGTCTTTGGAATAAACAGGGCATGCTCTGGCACATCTGAGCATCTGCTCTTTTACTATGCTTCCATGAACAAAGTATTTCCATTGTTAAAAACATGCCTTAGCAGATTTAACACAATCACCAAGTAAGCAAACAAATAACAGAGGATTTACACAGCAGTGGTCTCCCGTGTGTTCTCAGGAAAAATGTGTTGCATAACCACATTACCTATTTTAACATTATGCTTAAATCTTTAATGTGTACCTATTACAGGTATGTTAATCTATGAATAAATTTTGTTCCTTATCTGTAAACTAAGCACTTATCCTTCACTAAGGAAAAGGCAAGAAACAGCAGGCAACAGGTAATATAACAGAGAAAAGTAGACATCCTAATACGCTTTTCTAAAGTAAATACATTGCTAACTGCACATTGCTATGTCTAATTTTTGTTACAGTACATGGTTTATCCTGTGGCAGCTTCCAGCAGAGGGAGACTATCTTCCTTACCAAGTAGTGCTGGAATCATGAATAATTTACAATCTCCAATTTGATTATGACGGGACAAGACAAAGCCAATATTCCCTGCCAGAAGTGCTTTCCTACTTACTGCTGTAAATCTACAGCTCCCATCTAATAAATGTGACTGATGCATTCTATCACAGATTTGTTTATTTTGTGGTTATATTTAACCACTTGAATAAATACTGTAATACTTTCAAGCAATTTAAAATAAAGAAATGGCTGTGTGAGACTTAAATTCAGGTATAAATCTCAAGCTATACAAACAAAACGCTCCAACACAAAGAATCCTATATAGTTAAACAGGCATGTCTTTCCATGCCTCAGCAAAACTATAGAATAAAAGACTATTGGAGTTCCTTTTAAAGCTCCAGCTTTGCATGCACTAGGTGTCCATTAATAAGCTAGCTCATGGAGAGGTGCATGACAGACAAAAATCAAACCCCTGTTTTTAGGCCTGTTTGTGGAGATACATTCATACAGACTGCATTTAGCTCTTTTTTTACCTTTTCCAAAGCCCCTGTGAAGGCTGGTTCAGGGGTTAGCTTCACCCTCATTTGCCATTCCTGATGGGTTTCCTTGTCCTGAGCAGACACGACAAACTCTGTGGGCTCCGCTGAAAGTTGAAAGCTTCGCTCTGCATAGACCACACCATCTTCACCTACTCTGAAATCTTCTGGCTCACTGCTACCAAAGTGTATTTTTTTGTTTCCATCACAGCTTTGAAACCTCACTGTAAAACAAACATAAAATGACAAACAAAAAAAAAAAAACAACTGAAAAAGCAGCCCACTTAAATTCACTGTGACATCAAATGCACTAAGAACAAACTCAAAAGCAGAGATACTTAACTTGTTGCTGCTCTTATCACATGCACTTGTGAGTTAGAACTTGTGCTTTACCAGTCAGTCCATGCCACGTAACAATAATATTCTTCTGTGGACTGCTAGGCAGGTATTTTAATCCTAGGCAGGAACAGCCTCCCTTGTACAAATTTACCCTACCAGCAGCAAGAAAACCATCTCCTTCCATGTCCTATGGTACATTTCATTTGGTTGCCAGTTGATGGCTGCAGGGATTTGCATCTAAAGCTTTGCAAAGATCCAGTCAAGCTGATTCAGTGAAAACACTCAAAAAATTTCATTAAACTGCAAACACAACTGTGCTTCCAGAACCTTCTTTGCCAACAGGGGTAAGGCAGAAACCCTGAAATATGTTAAAAATATTAAATTCTGTGCCCACATTAGCCTGTGATTCAGCTGTGTCATCTCAAGAAGATTATGAGCTTTGGGACTGAGTCTCCCTGTCCCTCACTGACAAGACGGAGGTGGTAGTAAATACCTCACAGAGAAAACCTAAGTTAAAGACCTTGAGTTTTTATTTTGGTTTGGATTTTTGGGTTTGTTCGGGTTGTTTGTTTTTTTTTTTTGTTGGTTGTTTTTTGGGTTTTTTTTTAAACTATTATTATGTATCACACATGTCCCTTTACCTACTTAGGAATTACCTATTCTTCTTTAATTCTCTCCCACCTTCCTTTTGTTGTGCCTGAAAGACACACTGGAACAAGAAGTCATTAAAACCAAATGCAGAGATAATGATGTGTTGTGCTCCAAACAGAACTGGTAACAGGTTACTGCCTTCTCTATCCAGTTCTTTTCACCACCACTTATCTTCTGGATTACTGAAAATAATAGTAAGTAAAGAAATGAAAGTGTGCTTTTATAACCAACGATCGCTCTTTAATGTTTCCAAAGCATTACAAAATATTTTGATTGTATGGGCAATAGAAGTGCAAAATACCATTATGAAGGTTGTGCTGAAATCCACAGAGTGAAGATGAAGATGAAATGAGGCTTTATGCCTCATTTCAGTTATTGCACTTTTTATATTGTGTTAAACCATGCACAAACTATTTAGCTTCAAAACCTAAAGGTCCCTCTCAAGAAAAATCACTACTAAATGTCATGCATCATATGCTTTCTTCTGTAATTCACTGTTTTTAGGAAGGTACTAAGAAGAATCACACTTTTTTGTATTTAAACTTCAAGGACCAAGCTGATGTTCAGATAACAGACTAAATTTCTTTCCTTATTGCACACTTTCAGTTATCCAGAATCCCCCATTTGCCTTCTCCTGACAGAAGAGACTGTATTTTAGAAGGGTCCATTAGATACAAAAAGGAGACAAAGCACAGCACTACTCTAAATAAATGATACAGCATCAACTTTCTTAATTTTAATCTTGCTGAGCTGGGCAGGGATACAGCTCTTTCCAGACAGATCCCAGAGTTGGAAGGTCTGTTCCTGTGAAAGGCCAGCCTCACCCTGGGGAGAGGAGCCTGCCATGTCCACAAAGCACTGAGCCCTGAAAGAACTAATCCGCCTGGGTAAAAGGCTGGGACCTCACTAGCAGGGCTGCTCCTGTGATCCTCCTTGGAGAGGTTACCTCTGGTCTTCCTCATAAGCAGAGAGAGTGCTTTTCTAAAATTCTAACAGATACTCAGCCTCTTGTCTAAGTTTCCACAGATTTAAGCAATTCATCTGGTTCCTCAAGTCCATCCTACCTGCTTTATTAGATACAATGACTTCCTTCCCTATAAGCTACAGGCCTGAAGAATTTGGAGATGACAGATCCTCTGGTTTTCTGTTCACACGGGAGGAGAAAACTGGTAGACAGATGTTCCCAGATGTTTAACCATCCCACTGACCTCCTGCTTTTTTAACATGGGCCTTGCAGCTCGAGTCAGCTCACTGCAACACTACATTGAAATGCAACAGCCAAATGAAAACATGCATGACCCTAAACCAAGAGTATAAAACTACTACTTAAAGCTAGTACTCCAGTATGTTGAAATACTTACCCCAGCCCTAATTCTGTAGTTCTGATTGGCCCACCTTCAGAGCTGGGCAGACTGTATTTCCCAGCACAAAAATAAAAAGATGTTCAAGAAGAGCTTACTCCAAAGTCACTACATTTAATGATATAAGAATTTAATGACTGGACTATTAAACTGTGATATTTGCACTTGGTTACAGAGGCACAGATGACCCAGACCCCAAGCATGGAGGAAGCTGGGCATTCTTGAAATGCCACCACTGTTCACAAACAAACCTCTCAGAAACACTTCACATAAGTCAAAAGGACCAAAAACCACCAGCAAGCAACATAACCCATAGCTCTGTGCCCCTGCTAACCTCTCATCTCAGCTACAGCTGCTCTCAAAATCTGCTTTTTAAAAAAGTGTCTTGAACAAAAGGACAAACAGCAAAGCCAGCTCTACCTCTGGCTCTTCTCAGACATCTGAAAAGTACAAGACTGGGAAAGAGAATGAAGATTAATCTAAACTTTGATCATTAATGTTTCTCAAAAAGGTGAGAGTTATAATGAATATTTGTCATTATGGTCCAAAAGACCAAGATATCACAACAAAAAATTGTTTCCTAACTATTGCACAGTAAGAGAATACATTCATATTTTAGACATCCAAATTCATAAAGAATATTTCTTTCCTTCCATCTCCTTACATATAGACTCCAGCAGCACAAAAATAAAGCAAAAAAACCCACCCTGCTAGCCACTTCATTGATATTCTTCCCCCAGGCAACTGTGTATTATGAAATTCAATGAAAATCCCTTCCTCTGACAGTATCCTGGTAAAAACATATAAAATTGTCAATGTGAGAATTATTCTCCCTTTGCAAGGAGCACACATTAACGAATTACAGTCAAGTATAACCATCTATAATTAAATTCCCTTGACAGAGTACAGGTTGTGCAGTAGCTGCTCTCCCCCCAACCACATGGTTATCAGTCTTGTAAATTCGATTTAGATCACTTTGCTTCATTTTTCAGTGTTCAACTAGTATTAACAAAGACTGATTCCTGCCAGTAGGTTTTTAGGAAAATATTTTTTTTTTTGCAGAAATGCTACACAAAGTATTTTTTTACTGTGAATAATGACTGCTTATGCAACCATGTTCTTTTCTGAAAACCACAGGACAGGGAGGCACACTTTCCACAAGTCACTTTATGTTGACAGATCAATCACAGATTTTTTTCCACTTAAAAAAAAGGTTAACTAGATATACTCTGCAGAATCTTAGTCACTTTATATGCAATAGAAAGAGTAATCAAGTATCTGATTTTACTGCTTTTTAATAATGCTGAATAAATGATCAGATAAGAGTACCATAATCCATAAAAATAACTTATGGATTTTTAAGTGTTTTTGAGTATCCTGTGCATTTTTTGAAAGTATATGCTCTTCAGAAGTATATTATTTGAAAGCCCTGGGAAGTAGTCTATCAAAGACAACTCAGTTTTAAAGAGAATACTTTTGGTCATATCAAAGCAGTAATATGCAACATGGGAGTAAATTCACTCAGTTCACAGGCTCAAAATAAGGCTGTGCACAAGGATTTATAAAAGTAAGGTCTTTAAACAGATGAAAAATTGTAATTAATATAATATTAGCATGTGATTATTCTTAAATATTATACTCTAAGACAAAATACCATTATTATCCTAATTTGAGTATTTTCTTGTCTTAAAACCAAGGCAAGTATATTCTATTAAATAAAGAATAAAAGAGGACCTCTGAGACTACAACATTGTAAAATGAAAGTCTAGAGCTCCGTGGTATGAAAGGAAACTTTAACACTCTTGCATGAAAGTAATTACAACATATGCATACATGTGTAGTGTACAAAACGTTAAGAACTAGACATGCAAATTCATTTAAAGTGCACTAGAGATCACCACCACTCATGCTCAGGTCTAATGAGATGAATGATTCATAGTAGCTATAAAATACAGCTACTCATGTTGGTTTGCATTCTTTGACAATCTGCTTCTGCTCTTTTTGTCCTAGGCAAATAATATCAGAATTACTTGATCCAAAGAAAAACTGAGGGGAAAATAAAAAGTTAATAATATAGCCCGTTGTACAATATTTCATGAACATGTTACATTCATGTGCAACACAGAATATTAATACAGAATTTTCATTACTTGTTTTGATCGTGAGACTGAGTTTGCCATCTGAATTTTCTGCACTTAGAAAATGTTCAATTCATATCTAGATAACATCCACATGCATACAAGCACACTAGTGTGCTTCCTTCTGTGAATTTGTTGGAACACTGCTCCTCTAGAATGCTTTTCTCAATGCCTAAGCATCAACCTCAAGGCAAAGGCTCATTTAGTAGACATCATGGAAAGTTGCAACAAATGCCAAGTGCTAACAGCACATGTACTTCAGCAATATAGCCAAGAGTGTGCATCACAAAACAGAAAACTTATAGCTATTTAATCCACTCGGGATCCTTTTGCGACAGATAAAATAAACAGAATATATCTTAGGTCCAACTACCTACTAGATACCACTTTTACCTTTGACAGATTGAGAAGCTATATGGAAAAATTCTGCTTCAACTGTCTAGCTATCTGCATACTTAATATTTGAACATTCTCCAAGAACACTCTGTATTTAACAAGTCTTTATTTCTCAGAGAGACAAGCAGGAGAAAACTACATGAGAAAGCCCGTAAAATGCCCCCTCCCACACCCCCACCCTTCGTCTTACTTTATAAATTAGTCATTTATTCATACTAGTTACTTCTGTATCTGTAAGATGATCTGTTAGTCCTACTGACATAGTGCACATGCTCATATTTCAGTTCATGGCTTGTTGGAGTGGCATGTGTAATACCCATGAGACATCTTTTACTATAATTATAGATGACCTTCAAAAGAATTGGGTTTTTGACATCCTGGCGAATTGTTATGATCACAAAGAACTAAAGTACATTCTAACCTGCCTTTTCCATCACCACCCTTAGATTTGTTCTTGGTTCTAATTTTAGAACTTCCTGAAACCACCTTGAAATATTATTAAATATTATTTAAGATTTGATTTTCTGATATAGGGGTTGTCTACATCAGCCAGAAAAATTATGTTTGCATGTGTAAATTGAGAAAATTAGCTACAGAAATTACTGAGTCAAAATAAATATGAAATATAATCAGGTTATTTTAGGCAATGGCATTTCTCTACCTGTATTGTAATTCCATGTGTTATTATATCCCTTAGAGATATTTCCATACATCAGCATTGTTTCTAAAGGGTTCTTCTAGTCTTTTTTTCTAATCCCCTCTTCTTCTCTGCTTTTGTATTTATGACCTGTTTATCCCATACTCCAGACCATCCAAAAATCCAAGCATTACTCATTTTGAGCCTTGCTGGAGCAACCAAGCTGTGACACTTGAAAAGAAAGCTGGCTGTCAAAAGACAGCTACTTACCAAAGCCTGCTAATTCAATAATTGCTTTTGAAAACCTCTGCCTTGTGCTGAGCACTGTGTTCTGCCACCCCAGCCCACTTGGAGCAGAGGGCTGCTTCAGCAGGTCACGCAAGCCCAACTGGAGTTTTGCCACTTTCTAAGGGCCAAATATGGCCATTTGCTTCTAAATGCTATTTACACTTGTCTTCAACATCTTTACAACCTAGTTCCATGGGTAAACCTAGTTATGAAGCTCTCAAGCGGAGGCAGTGTCACATCAGAAGGATTCAACTGAAGCAAAAATGAGGGTGTATTCAAGCTATTTACCAACTTTAGGTGTTTCATGGTCTGACTAATAGCAGCTTAACTTCCCACTTTTCCATGCTGAACTGTTTGCTTAATTGTCTATTCAGCTAGGGAAACAATAATTAAAAGGAAAAGTGATTTGCAAGAATTGGGGTTAATTCATCGTCTACACTTTTTTCATTAAGAGAAAGCAGTTCGAGTGATCTGCAGTAGGCATTAGGTAAAACCTAGTACTAATATATGACTTTACTCTGGGGAATTAGGATGTTAGGTACTCTACTTAAAAAAACCCTAATTTATTTTATAAAAGTTGTATGTTATGCTGGTAAAAATAATTTTTACTGGTTACCACAACTATGATTCAATGCAATTCTTTCTCCTGCCCCACTCCCGAGACTGCTAGTTCTAGATAGATAAATAAGTACGTTTCCTAAAATAACATACTTTCAAAGCAATCTGGCAGTCTACATGACAGAAGAACACTGGACATAAATCTCCCTCTCCCTATTTCTGCAACATATTCTTTTCATTCTTAATTTGTATAATTACTGTGAAAGTTTATCTTTTGAAGTATTTTGTTGCAGCGTGCAACTGGAAAATATTGAAGTGCTTTCCTACATTCATGAGAACTGCCTCCTTATAAACCCTAATAATTCAAACGCTAAGGCCTATTTTTAAAGTATTCTCTTTCACAGGTAGCTATCACCAGACTGCCTAATTCTTGCATTCATAGGCAAAGACTCACACAGTTCTTTAATAAAATGCCATCTAGTTTCCAGTTCCCATAATCCTCTTTGTTTACAGAACAAAGTCGTAACAGGCATGCCAGAATGAAAATGGGGATAATGTTCTTTCTATTCGATAGAAATGCCTCTGCAGCTTTTCAGTACGAGAATACCAGCCATCAGCAAAACACAAGACTGGTATCTCAGACAGAGTCCAAATTATATCTGATTCACTGACCCTTTTCAGTCCTTGCCTCTACCACTCACTGGCACAAAAATCTGTGCTTTCACACCCTTTTTGTCTTTACTTTACAAAAAATAAAATGTAGAAAAAGAGAATATTCATCTTCAAGAGGGAAAGTACTCGTATTTCGACAACTCCTTTTGTTTTAAAACACGAAAAGGTTTCTTTCCATTTTCCCCCACTCTGTATTGTTTAAGGCAGTTTCAGTATAGATGAGTCTATAGGCCCCTGCAGAGTTCTGCACCAGCTTTTTTTTCTAAATGATGCTAGCTGAAAGAAAACTCAGTAATAAATGTCATTTCTGTACTCTGGAGTATGCAATGCACCTTTAATACTTTCCCAAGTATACCATTCTACACAGTAATAAAAAGAAGGATTAAACACTAATCTCTTATACCCATAATGCATCAACTGACTACACCTGCTAAAATCCAATTTGGTAATTAAAAAATGTATCTACTGAGCAGTCAAACCAGGAGACTAAAGGGAAAGTAATGTCTCTGCAGATAGCTAAGAGAAAACGGTTTAAAAATTGAGGCACTTAACACAAACCTATTTTTACCTCCATTCATTTTATGTGACCTTAAGCAGTGTAAGAAACAAATACCTACAATTACGGTGCAGCAATTAAAGGGCAGTTTTTGTGCTACAGCAATGACTTAAATATCTAGTAAAGAACTGGGTAAGCGGCTCTGCCTTTTATTCTATCTTTAGAAAATGCCAAAAAAGTTAGCTCTTTATTTTTTTTTCTTTTCCCTCACTAGCAATAAGGAAAGTGAGAAGAGAGAATAGGTGCTTTTATATGTTCTCTATGCTAACTGTTCTTGGCCTCAAGTCCTTTTAGGCTTCAGGTTTCAAGTTTTTTTTCCTAGCTCTTCTCTCTCTCTCCTTTATTGTTCCCTCTCACTGCCTTACCAGGTGTTCTGTTTTCTAGTTTCTTTAAACTTACTCTATTGTCTGATGCTCCCATTTTTCCCATCCCCTCCTTCAACTGCGCTCCTGACAGAGGTGCTGAGGTGTCAAAGCACTGCTAATTTCAGGCTACAGCTTAGGCTTGGAGCACACCTAGGCAGAAAGATTATCTGAGGCTGTTTTTACACAAATTTATAATTTAACTAACAAACTAAATATCCAGGCTCCTAGACTTTCTGTAAAAAGCCAGAACTTGCTGAAATATCAACTGGATGTGTTCTTTCAAATGAGCTGATGATCTATTTTATAAATTCAACCGGTCAGCAGCTTTAAACAGTGGCTTAAGCTCCCACATTAAAAGGGGTTTAGGAACAACAGAACATAGGAGAGAAGCATATATCACTTTTAGGCAATATGCCGCTTCTTACCACAAAAAGAAGTACAATAAAATAAAATTAGGGATTTTTCTCATTGAATTACAGGACTGCTCAGGAAGAACTGAACGTTGTATTTGCACTGCATCAAACAAAAAATTCCCAGCACTGACAAAATGGCAGCAAAGAGGCAATGACCTCTTGACAATCCTGCCTCCCATTAAAAAAAAAAAAAGTCTTGAATCAGATGTGGGAACACTTAATGTTTTGTATTCTGCTGCATACCCCAGGACACCACCTGTTTTGTGAGATCACATTTTGCGGTCCCTCCCATGCGGCTATGGATGCTTCAAGGGGAAAGGGGACAACTCTCCCTAAACTTGCCTTTCAGCTTCATGAACCAGCACACATTTGAATGCAATGACCCTCCACAAACAACAATACCTATTTTCCTCTGCTTTCTTCCTTCCTCTGTCTGGTCTGCCCAACACTGCTGGCTTTTGTCACTCTCCCACATGTCACTCCTCTGGGCATGCTACAGTCTAATTTTCCAAAGCTGCAATCATTCTTTATGACTTTTAAAAGGTCCTTAGTCATACTCTAGTTACTGTGGCAGCTCTGTGAGCCACACTACTAAAAGATGAAGGCTGCTATCCTCTGGGAGGAACCTGGAGAACTTTCCAGCCAAGGAGCTGGACATGGACACAACTGCACCAGCATCCCCAATGCAAACAGCAGGCACAGCTGATCTCAAAGCAGAAGCACCCGTAACACAGGGATGCTCATTTCCTTTGCAAATGGGCAACGGTGAAAAAATACCCTGCTTGAACACTGTGCTTCTGTATTAAACAAAGGCAAGAAACCTGCCAGTTGCCGAAGGGAGTGGAAGAGACAGCAGGGACAGCACAGCAGTATTTACACTGATGTGGTTAGATAGCAATAAAAATCATAAATCCCACGGATTATAGTATCACTGGATCATGTCCAGTAGGCCTCAGGCAGAAAACTAGTTGGCAGAGTAGGCTAATAGTATCCAGTGAGACCTCAGGTTTTCATCATTATTATTCTTAAACAGAGATATCTGACCTTAAAATTCAGAAAAAGCTCTTGGTGACTGGTGCAGGCTAGTACAGAGTATTTCACAGCCAGGCACTGCACTGCTGCCCATAAAAAAAGCAGAGGACTCAAAAGCTTGTATGTCTATCCTATTATGAGAGAGTACCTGTGGGTGAAAGTAACCCTTAAATGGGTGTTCACTCCCTCTGTGTATTGCTTTCAACATTTAAAATAGCTAAGGTGACATGCTAATTAATTGATTATCATTAAAGAGGCGAAAATATCAAGAGAACTATCAAGGAAACGCCTGATTTCACATATTTTAAGATTATTATTTGGGTTGTTTATAGAATCTTGTTAGCATTTCCCTGAATACTCCTCATATTCCCCCTCGATCCAATTTATGTGTGCAGATGCCTTAAAAATAAATGAAGAACCACTAGTATTAGAATTCTATTTAATTAGAAATACTTGAATTAGGAAATTACTTGACAGTGCTGACTACGGAAGCTCACCTAAAACACTGCAGCATCACAGGGAAACATTGATGTTGTCATCAGTCCACACAACAGAGCAAAGAGTAATTATTACATACCTTATGTATTTTTCCTCATTAGCTAAAATGAGTACAATGAGCAGAAAAAAAAATCCAGTGCTGGAATACTTTCTAGTGACTGGCACTTGGTGAATGCTCACAAATGATTATTAATTATTTTTATCTTTTGGCTGACTACCTAAGTAAGCCATACTCTCAATGAGATGAAAACCACCCATCCTTGCAATGTCACCAAGTATCAACAGCAGAAAAGGAAAAACAAAAGAGGAGAAGAAACTTGGACTTCTTGTGTCTACACTGCAGACACAGGACCTCAGAGCTGAGTCTTTTCAAATGATTTGTTAATTTCAGGTAAGGTTTACCTGACTCTGGGTGAATTACACAAACACTGGCTGCAAGCACTGTTGCTTCACATTTGACTGCATCATACACCACAAACTCATTAAAATGACCAACATGAGGTTATTTGTGTACATGTGACACAGTGCAAGTCAAAATTTAAGTGATGCTACTTTCAAGATCTTGTACCATTCTCTGAATATCCTGTCTAGGGATTACAAAATTACGAGGCTCAGATAATCCCCTCAAATTCAAATTGACAGTAATAGAATTGACAGAAATAAAAGAGGCGTTACACCAGGAAAAAAACACTGATTAAAAAAACGTTTTCTTCGCAAAATGCAGACAAGCATGACAGTAGCACAACATGGTACCAGGATTAATATAGGAAGGGGAAAAAGAAAATAAATCCTTGGATACAATTTGAAGACAAATGAGAGAAATACAGACTTCATTCAAGAGGGAACTTTCAGTACTGCAAAATTAAGACATACTTCAGGATTCTATGCCAAAGCAATGGTGTGCAAATTTATGCAATTTATTCCAGGTGGAAAGAGAAGAGACAGACCTGGCTGAACAGACTCTTGTTTTACAATCATGATTCAGTCTAGTCACAGAAGAACAGAGAAGAAAAAGAACGGATCTTCTGATACATCTGAAGATACTCTTCCTATGATAAATGCAGCTTTTTTTTTTCTTTTTTTTTTTGTGTCTAGACTTTCCTGTGGGCCTTGTGAGCACAAAACACAAGACACTTGACATTCAAATTGTGTTAGATTGGAATAATGCCTGAAAATAGCAGGGGCTTGACTGATTGAACTAGAACTGAAAATTCTACTTTTAGCAAAGCCTAAGGATGAGAGCAGGGTATTACCTTTCTGAACCCCTTTGCTGGATTGAACAGTTACATGAGCTTTGAGACCAAAGATTACAGTTATAAATATCTCAGTGAAAACCCCACATGTGATAATGGCTCCTAGAGGGAATCATTAGGATTCATTTCTGGATGTGGCAATTAACCTATTACTGTCTGAGTCAAGACTATTTTGCTGAGAAGCACTGAGCTATTGCACTCTATGCAGTCTTGATTTTTCAATTATTAGTCACAACATTCTAAGTTTCTCTACTGAAGATTACACAGCAACACCCTCCAAATGCCCAGACAGCATCCCAAGTGTCTGGGGATTATTTCTACAAAAATTGGTGTAACAAGACTGATCCCTTATTAGGAGTCCTAGGTACAAGATGAAAATTGGTAACTTCTAACATTTACATGAATCAAACATAATATAAATACCTTAACCATGGAAACACTCAGTAACTTGCAGAATCAATCCATCACAAAAATGGAACTAAATCTGTCTTTAGAAACCCAAGTACTGTGTTATTCCAATAGAAGCCACTCCTTGCTTTGCTTACCAGAATACTAAATACTCATTTCCAAAAGGATTCTGGATGGAAAAGCCCCATTGTAATAAACATTTTAACATTTCAATGGCTATTTCAACTACCATCTGTATTCTTCTCAATTTTCCTCAAATGTTTGAATCCCTCAAAAAGACACCTGTGGCATTCACTCACAGGAACGAACATCTCTTTTCATTTCCTCTTCCAAAAAACAATGCCAGTTTGCAAAGGGAATAAAGAAAGCCATGATTTGCTTGCTGTATACTTCAGAAAATACTATCCAATGTGTTCTACAGTAATGACTCCTGATCCAGAGATATTTTTCCTTAGGATAAGCATTACCATGAACATCTTGTGCAAAGATCACTGAAATACTGTACTTTGATGGCTAATATAAGCAGATTCATGATCTATCTAAAAGACTGTTAAAGTTACTCATGGCAAAATTCTTTCCTTTCTTGATGCATGATGCACAGTTCCTCTCTAATACTATACTCCAGATATGTCTTTGTATGCATGGGAATATGCTTTTGGTCCATAAATGCAATAGTGTCACCAACAGGGAGAACACAAAGTCACTCAGTGAAACAGCATACTGAGTTTCTGTTAAAACAAAACTGCAGAGCATGAAATAGCAACCTGTCATCAGATGTTGGGAGTCTGACGTTCGTCAGCAGCAGATAAAAAACTGCTCTCTCCTCTCACCTCTGAGGGAACCATCTGCATGCAGGTGTGGCCATGCAGTCTGCATCCATAGGCAAGGACTGCAGTGACAAGTCTCTGCAGTGACATTTAGAACATTTCACTAGGGCTTAGGACTGTGTTCTGGGAAGCTATAAAAAAAACACAAGCAGCAAACAAAGAAAAAACCCACCAAAACAAAAGCCCACCCCAAAACCCACAAACTAATCCAACACAAAAAGCTACAAAACAAAAATGGTCCCCTCGCCCATGCACAGCCTGAAAATAAAAAATAGCCCCCAAAGCTAAATGTGTTCTATGCATTTCAAGTAATTTTAGTGCAGGTATTCTCCACTACTTTGTACTTTCTATTAAAAGGTGCATATTGTAACTGGAATATAGATTCATATTCACATCACCTACCCCCTTTTATAGTGAAGGTGAGGAATTCAGTTTCCCTCAGAAGGAGGCTCCCAAGGAACAGAGCCCGAGAGCCTGTGAACACAGGCTCAGTACTTGTCCAAAGGGCACTATCCAGAACATGTGGCACCATGTTTTCAGCTTTGTTTGCTCAGGCTGCTCACTGTCCCTGAACTGCAGACCTTCCTGCCAGTGGAAGGAGTCTACATGGCTGGTGTAACACTTTGATGAGGTAATCAGAGAGGTTAGCAAGCAATATAATCAATTTGATCTGTCCATCTCAGCTGAGCACTCGGAGTCCAGAACAACTCTTTTATTAAGTCAGGCAATGCCTGCAGTAAATGAGTGATGTGTTATTTTGATTTGCCTCTCAGGGCTCAAGATCATGGTATCTAAAGCTCACCTTCCCATGAGAAAGGGATTTCTGCAAACTAAAAGCAGCCTCTCCCGCAGCAGGAGGAAGCAGCAAGTGAAACGGAACAGATCTGACCTTACAATAAACATCTGAGTACATTTTAAAATACTGGCACTGAAATGCTATTACTTTGCTTTGATATGTTGCCAAGGGAAAGCACAAAGCCATTGAAAATTGAACTTCATTTTGAGGTCCAGTCCATTCTTCAATAATCCTCGAGGTACTGTGTACATAACTTAAGGGTGTTACAAAAGGCAACATACTATGATGTCATAAAATAATAACATTCATGTGTCAGTCTTAACCAATTCATGCTTAGTAGTGCCATAAATCAAAAAAATAGATCAAGGAACATACACATCATGCCCCAAATGAAATACATACGGTACCCTGAGTATGGAGAAAGGAATTCAGGGAAAATTAACAAGATTTTTGGCTCAAAAGCACACAACATGGCTGCTGTTCCTTATTGGAAGTTAAAAATTTATAAAGTTCACTACAGTGTGGGTTCTTTTGCTTTATAAAAGCAGAGATGCAACTTTTAATGTACATCTGTTGGCATTTTGTACATTATAGTCATAACTTACAGATTTTCAAAACAAATGTAGATTGGTTAATCTACATGGTTTTTCCTTAGCTTCTTTATTGCTGGATGTCTCCAATATACAATTCAAATTTTCCTTTGAGGACCAAGATAACAAGAGGAACTTGAGACGTGAAATTTTAGTCACTGAACTGTGATTTATCTGTGCTACTCTCAACAAGCCCCCATGATAAAAATCAGTAACTGCATTCAATCTGTCTTAAATCACATTCAACTGACTCATGTCTCCCTATGCTACGTGACTGTTTTTACAGTAGTTTACCTCCAGATCCAACAGATTTCTGCACTTTTGCCAAGTACTGCAATGTTAATTCGTGTTGATAGTAATTAATATCCTTAATACAGCTTGACTCTACCATGTCTTTTCTTAGCCTACCTCCTCACACATGACACAACCCCATTCTCCGCCTTCACATTTTTCAACTACTTGTCTTCAGGAGATGGTGGCCATAAAACGTGTTCATGTTTTTCAGGGCAGTACTATTGCCACGTAGGTGCTTTTTCTATCATTCTCCAAAATGGGTAAGTTGGAGAGGGAATAAGAAAAGTCTCTAAAGGTATCAGACCCAATGGTCTTCCCAAAATCTTAATGCAAGGTAGCAGAGCCAAGACAAACAGCAGTGTAAGCAAGAACATCTCCCTCACCTAAGAAAGCTTAACTCACAGTATTTTAGGGGACAACAACATTGGACACATCACTTCTTTCCACTATTCTATCAAATGCATTCTCCCCATCACAACTAGAGATGCTGTTATCTAATGATGGATGAAGAGCAAACACAATTCACGCTGTGTTTACAAAAAAATCAGAAACAATTCTTAAATTAATTCTAAAAAGCAGGCAAGACCTACGTGCAGAAGATTTCCACAAAGGAATCAGAAATCAACGCCAAAGTCTGTAAAGAAAGATTTGAAAGTCATACTGAAGTAATTAAAAAATGAATGAGGGAAAACAATACTCTCAAAACACTTTCCTGAAAATGTCACCACTTAAGCAATGTGATGAATCTTTGTTGCTTTATTTAGAAAGAAATTAAAAATGGGTATGATTTGTGTCAATGTTTTCTCTCCTGTCAATGAATACCATTCTTTCTTTGTAGTCTCATCAGGTCAAAAGCACAGGTGAGCTGGTGATTCTCGTTGATCTGAAGGAAAAACTAGATGTTTAAGATCAAAAAAGCTATCTAATTTCTCTGGATGAAAATTGAAAGGATGCATCTTTTCCAGGAATGATGCCACAATTCTTCTCAGTTATGTAGCACTTTTATTTTTGTAAATATTTGCTAATATATGACACTTTTCTTCATTGTGGTCATCAGCTGCAAAAGGATGAGATTTGAGAGTTATTGAAGTAAAAAAGGTGTCTTTGTCCTTTACTTTTTTCATCTGAGTCTGAAACACTTTTAGAAGGCCTGGTCAACAAATTTACGTAACTTTGAATTAGAGAACTGGCTCATCAGAACTAAATACAATTTTGATACTGCATAATACTGTGTTGTTAATTATCACTGTTTCCCAAAATTAAATTTACCAAGTTTTTAAAAGGTACATTTAGGTTTCCTGATACCTAAATGTAATTTACTACATTTACTAGACTGATAGCCAACTCTGAATTTCTTATAAACATCATGCACATTCAGTTTTACTATTTCCTTTTCTTACCATACACAATAAACTAAAATAAAAACAACACCCAAACTTTTTAAGGGTTTTGAATGCAGCTGCTATAGAACATGATGTAAAGTAAACAAAAGTGTCCCATAAAGGAGGCAGGGAATGAGCCTATCCCATCCCTATTAATGCTGCTTTACTGCATTTACTTTACTGTAACCCCAAGGAACATCACTCCCTGGGTCAAACAGGAGAAGTTTCCCTGCAGGTGGAGGTGCAGAGGTAAGGGGTGAAGAGGATCCACTGCTCCTGGTGCCACAGCTGAGCTGGGTGGTTTCACACTGCACAGGGAAAGCACCATCTGAGCCTATACACAAGCATTTTCTGCTACTCCTGTAATTGCTACAAACCTCTGTCTTTCCATGCAAGAGAAGCCATCTCAGTCTCTGCTCAGATGAGGAATTTATGCTCTGACCCACAAACACAGAGCTCAGGAATACAACATCAAACTCCACCCAAATGCTGTAGCCCTGAGTTTTCCAGTGATGCTGCTGCAGGCACGGCTGTGCCGTACAGGCGGGACAAGGGGTCATGCAGGTCAGCAAAATATTAAGGGCAGCAAATTGTTTAGTGACTATTTTGTTTACTGTGCAAGTGGCTTTTGACTAGGAGGAGTGGCAATTCTTTCCAGCTTGCCTTGGGCAGTAAAAGCTACAAAAATGTTTGTACTTGACAGGTGTCCAGGGAAATCGGCAGTGTCATAGGTCTGGTTCTTTATCAAGTCTTCCAAACTCCATGCTACATGTGGAACACTTCTTTTTTTCTCTTTCCTCCCTCCCCAATTATTCTACATAATGTGTCCAGCAAGTGTGCTAAGCATGCTTCTGTTCAGAAGCAAACAGAAAGCAGGCAAACAAATTTCCCCAAAAGTACTTAGCAAGCTGTTTTTGTAAAGGTTTACAAATGGAGCAAGAATCTGCTCTCGCCTGCATAGCAAACCACAATGCCACAGAGATTCCTCATGAGAAAAATCTCCCTCAGGCTAAAAATTTTCATGGCAAGTTGCAGGAAGCGATATATGGCTGAAAAATGATTTTATTTACAGCTAGGCAGAAGTTAAGTGACAGAGCCCACTAGCAGGCATTACTGATGATAAAAATAGAAGCATGGATTTGTAAAGTTTATTTGTGGGCCGTTGTGTAGTTTATGCTGTACCACAGTACATGTAAAATAAGAAATTATAATACAGCTGGTGACAACAGGGAATGATTTCATACTAACCTGAAATACTCAGTTAACTTTCCCCCCAAACTTTATCTAGGAAAAGGTGCATTTTTTCTCAAAACTCCAAAACCAAAACAGATTGTAAATTACTACATTCATAGAAGAAAGTGACTTCAGCTAATACTGATCCATTTACAGAGAAACAATCCACATTTCAAATGAAAACATTGAACATGAAGCACTGACATTATTAAAAATTTAACAGATTATGAATTGTGATTATTAAATGCAACGTAGAACAGTAACTCAGAGAAAAGTGCATTGACTTACAGATTATTTTGATAGCACAGTAGATTAAAACTAATTATAGTTTCAAGTTCTTCATTATTACATAACTGCCCACATCAGTCAATTTACTGAAAACATTACACACACGAAACAAATTATTTATGGTGCAACTGAACAACTACAGGATGGCAGCCACATTAATAATGAATGTGAATTTAGTGAATTTAAGCAAGACCTGAAAAGCCTGAACCAACCCACCATAGCCTATAATACAGTATGACCAATCATATCAACCTTAAGTTCTTGCAAGTCTTTATAAAATTTAAATGTCCACAAAAATATTTCAGAAGTCATGTGTCCTCCCACACTCTCAAATTTCTAGGTCTTATTTACTCCACTGCTCTGTTAAAAATCTAGGATGGTATCTACTGGAAATGTAATTTCATGCTGCTTTGAAAAAAAAACCAAACAAACCCAAACCAAAAAACCCCTCACAAACCAAAACAACAACCACAAAAAAAAACCACCTCAAAGATTGAAAGCATTAAAGTAATCTTGGTATTATTTATTCTTTAAATGAGGCAAAAAAGGAAAAAATGAACAGACTGCTACAGAAAAATGCATGAGTCTTCACTTGTGATTTCATTTGAAAGTTGAACAAAAATCCCTCCTGAACATGCATCTCAAATTGATACTTAATGAACAACCAAAGATCAGCTTTTCCAGAGTAGTCACCATGTTTACAAAGTGCTAAAGGGAAACAAGGAGATACCAGAAAACCCTCTGTATTGAACACTGGTATTAATTTTGGGGGGACAGGTTTGGTGTGCGGAAGAACTGCAAGACTGCATCCTAGGGAAATGAAAAGGAGCTCCAACACAGTTTCTGATGTCTGGAATCCTACCACCCAAAGGAGGATTTGCTCCTGTGGCTTTTCCTAAAATTTCTGATGACTAACAAACGGGAGGAGGAGGTTTTGTGCATGTGTGGGAATAAAGGCTGCCAAAGCACCCAGAGTGTCCCAGTCTCCTCCTCCTTTATACCATATCCTCTTGCCTCTCAATTTGAATGCTCTGCTGAGACCCAAAATAAAAAAAAAGCCAATAAACAGAGGAAATGTTTCTAAATCTAGTGCTAAGGGAATACATGACTGGATACACCAATTGCATGCAGGCAAGGGAGAGTGCTTCTTCCAAGTTAGATATGGCCCTGGTCATGGGCACCACAGCTTGCTCTCTTTCATTCTATTGCAGACTGTACCTCCACCAAGACTGTCTTATTCACACAGTCCTCTCTTACTGTCCACAGGCAAGTCTTTGCTTATCCAAGTGCACCAATAAAGTGCTTGCAGAAATCAATTTTATCTCTAACATACTGGATTCTGACATACAAATAAAATAACAGCCTACAACAAACACTATTAAAGATGATGCATCCATTTAAAGATTTCCCAACATACATAAATGTTATATATCTAGATGTTTATCTCTGTATTTTTACAGTACATTATCTGTATTTTTTTACAGTACACTGAGGTTGTCAAGAAAACAGAACTGCCACTACTCATGCTGTTATTTGCTACAAGAGAATTTTATTTCTTTTTCTTTTGTCTAAGCATGTGGGTATCAGATATTCTGGAAAGTGATAGCAACAGTTGCTTAACTCTTAGAGCTAAGCATATGCTTAACCATGCTAACTACCTTGACAAAGCCCATGGCAGGGAAGGGGTGGTGTTTTTTTACTGTGGCAGCTGTAAACCACAAATAATTACATTATCTTTAACTACTCTTCACTTCAGCCGGAAGAAACATGCCTTGGATCCTGCTTCTCCTAGACAACTGTAAGGAAACAGAACACTGGTAATTCCCAAAGCCCCTGACCTCATGGAACTGTATTTCATTAACCAGTTTTCTCTAAGCAAGTGGCAGAGAAGTACATTACACAGAAGGGGACACAGAGGCCACAGATCTGGGGCAGCTGAACACTGGGAAAGGATTGTGATGATGTTGCTCACAGAACACATACCATGAATGAGTACTCACCTCCTCCCCCCAAGTTTGTGGGTTTGCAAGTCTGCAAACTGACGAGACAGCTATACAGGAATCATAAAATACAGGTATTTTGACTCTTTCAAACTTGAAACCAGTAATCATTCAAGAAGGCAGCACACATGGGCAACAAAAGAGCAGGCAGAACACAAGATTCAGTACATCTCTATTCAGTGGCAGGAAGGCATCTATTATCAGATGCAGAATGGACCCAAGATGCAAAGAAAGCCAGCATTGTTGCAGGCGTTACTGGGAACATCCTAGCTGCTCGTTGCAATTATTCAAAGATGAGCTGGGACAACCCCAAAACAGTATCTTTAAAACCAGTATCTGATAAACCAAAGCTTAATTCTTGCAATAGAACTGAAACCAAATCAAGCACATAAAGTAACTTAGACACTACCCAGAAAACACATGGATAAAAAACTGGCTAGAGGTTGGCCCTCACAGCCAATCTCGGCAAGCTCGCTATAGAGCAGCAGTGAAAGATGCAGTCAGCCTTTTAGACATGGTTGTCTTGGAGACACCAGAACACACTGTATTGATGACAAAGGAAACAAAAAGCTGGATGCACTTTCTAAGGCTTTTAGTCTGCTCTCTTTCATGTGGAGTTTAAGGAGGAGGGCCTCCCTGGGATGGGTATGTGGGGAATGCTGGCAGCAGGACCAGCTCATTGAGGAACAAATCTGCACTTGCTTAGGAGTTTCATGCAGCCCCCAGAGCACCCTTTATCCCAGGGAACAGGAGCCTTCGACATGGAAACTAGCAGATGAGACTTACATTTGCTCACTTTGAAGGTTTAGCCCTGCACAAGCATTAAACCCTTCCACCTAAGGGTCTTTAAGAGAAAGAAAGCAAGCAGTCTCTCCTGATTTGTGCAACGGCCCTGGAGCTGCTTTGGGGGCTCTCTCCAATTATTCAAGTGCTCTTCTGCTAGGCTCTTTCCAAACTTTGAAGCAGAAATCCAGCAAAGTACCTTGAGGTAACTAGGAGAAAAATGGCTACTGACATTTAGGCTGTAACTGTGAAAACTCCAAGTTCTGTCTTAGTGTAACTGAGGTAAGCAAGGGAAATAATTTTGACTGAAGTTTATTTTTTAAAGAGACCATAAGCAGTGAATGCTTATTACATTTATCAAGTAAGTCTTGTAAATGTGACTCCCATACGAGACTGTGAGATTCTAGCTTTGTAAGAAGATAGCACTTGGTCAGTATATATTGCACTGTAGCATGTTCATCATGTACAAGAATCTCTTCAATTTTTAATACTTTTCACTGATAATGCAATTCAGACCTATATCAGAGGATGCCATGACAATAGTAAATACTGGCTTTACACATGTACACTGTACACAGTCACACACATCTATCAACCCTTGAATTAAGCACTGTAACACTGAGGTCTAGCGGGATAGTGTGACTATTTAGCTGATGGTGCAGTACTTGCTGCATGGGATCTGACTCCCTGTCCCCACATCTTAACTTCCTGCAGAACAAGCATGATACCAACTTCTTACCTGCAAACAGTGTGCAGGGGCTGTAACTGTTTCTCACAAAAAGAGATGGAAGGTCTCACCCTGCCACAGGTTGCCTGCTTGCATGAAAGTTTATGAATTTCCTGATTTCACAAGCTGCTGAGTTTTATATGCCCACTTTCAAATTCTGTGAGTACACTGAAAATTGTCCATGATATATAAACATTTAGTTCTGACAGTAGGATGGATGAAGCAGGAAAAAATTGGTAATTTTTCACATCATAACCTCCTTTCATGTTGCTCCTCTCTTTTGTCTCTACAGGGGATTGAAGAGGAAGGAAGCAGTGAGGCTATACAGATAGGTGATAACTCCTTGCCTTTCCAGTCTCTTCTGAAGAGCTATGAAATAGATAGGTAATAGGTACCTGACAAAGGGATATTGAAATAATCAGCACCAACACCATCTTAGATCTCTCAATGTCTTTATGTGAAACTGTGTATCTGTAGTAGATAATTGCTACCCTCTCATACATCTGACTGACAACAGCAGAAAACCAGGGTCAAATGATGCAAAAGACACTCAACCTGATGGGAGCAATTTCTACTGGTGTATTTCCACATCAGAGGTGCCTACGTAATGAATGAGGGCTAAACAACCCACTCTGTTAATTCTGGCTCATTTGTTTTGTCACTAAATGCAAAACAGTGTATTGAATTAACTGAATTGCTGACAGCAGATGTGGTTTTTTGGGACCACTGAAAATCAAACTATTTATAAATACCACAATATGGATTTTTGAATCTCATTTCAGGCATCACATAGCTAAGGCATATCCAGACCCAGACAAACATCATCAAGAATACCTCTCATCCAGAGAGCCTATTCATTGGTGCAGCTACTTCATGTACCTGGAGCATCTGTGACAGTACAATTCAGCATGATTTGTAAGGAAAAAAAAAAATTCTATTCCCTCAGTTAATAAAATTAAAACCCTGCCTGCCACAGAGAGATCCTCCAATTAAGATACAGGTGAATTTTGCACTCATGGAATCATGACTTCTGCTGTGAAGTTTATAGGAACTAAATAGTCAAGCTGTGATATCACCATTTCAGACATTGATGGCAACAGTAAAGGTAAGAGTCTCAAACAACACAACCACGTGATATTGATGATGATGAGCAAAGCAGAACACAATTTACAACATCCCTTCTCCATCTACTTATATTTTTAAAAGAAGTGAAATATTTCATGAGATTAACAAACCGTATCCATTTTGTGACATCACACTAGAGACACATTCTAGCAGGCAGGAAGAGCAACCAGAGGATGAACAAAGAAGGCACTTGCTTCTGCATCAAAATCACTTTCCAGGTTGGATGCCTATCTGCAGCCTACTTCATTCTGTTAGAGGAGGCTTTCCAATGCTGCTAAGAACTCGGGCACAAGATGTTTTTACAGAATGAATTCATGGGCATTTAGTTAGGCAATGACCATTATGTACATTCATAGTAAGGAAATTTCTAGCAAGTATAATTTTTTTCCCCTAGATCCAAGTCAGAAACCTCAAAACCACACCAAAAAATCTCCTCTTGACTCCCAGACCAAAAAAAGAAATCAAAAATTAGAAGCTTTAATTCTACTTTTCAGGAAAACTGTAATTAAGATATACCACATTTATTTACAAGCAAGTGAAATTGAAAAGATAATATACTTTTACTGATAGCTGAATTGTACCATTGTCGACACGCCATATTGGATGTCTATTAAAATTACTTCACCATAACAAATCTGGGTAAGAGGAAATTATAGGTTTGTCCTTTAAAGCACATTCCTCTCTGCCCCAGCTCAAAATCACTGCAGCAGAGTTTGCCAGAACTTTTTAAAGGGCCTGGGCTTTACATAGCTTATGTACAAAGACTGACGAATTTCAGAGTTATCACCGAGCCGCCTATAATGTCCTGATACAACAAAACCTCAAAGCAACATGAAGGAATACAGCTATAAAAACCAGAACCTGGAATATTTTCTTCCTTCCTTTTGTCATAAAAGAGAGTGAAACTCTGTGAGCCTATTCACATTGGGACAATAAATCTCTGTATGTTTTCTGTATTTGCAGTAATCAGCCAACAGACTAAGTTTTCACAACATCAATGCCCACAGTAAATACTTACAAACTAACATACTGAAACTTTTATTACTAAGTAGAACAGGTTTTCTTGTTTTTTTGCAGCAGAAGCTACTTTCCTCCATTACTCTGTTTTATGAGAATTCTGTTCTTTATTTAGACTTAAGCACTGAAGGCTGCATGGGCTATGGATACAATTATAACCATAAGTCTGTTTCAAATTTTCCAAAGCCAAACCTTCATTGTAAAAGATAGCCAGAATTATAGGAACAAAGAATGATCACGGAGGAATGACATTTGTAATGTAAACATACAAAATATTATGCTACACAATCAAAAAGCTTATTTTGTAGCCTTAGGTAATACAAATCACTACGAGGTCAATTGTAGGATTTGCCTGACTGGAAAACAAAGCTTGAACCACTAAAATAATTTGCATTATTACAAATACTCTTGGACTACTCATATGCTATGAACTGGACATATGTTTAAATCCTTGTGGAGATGGAGTCCTAGACTGTTAATATATACATCTCAGTATTCATACAGTAGCTGAAAAACTGAGGTTTTACACTCCTGCTTCTAACATCACTTTTATAGCTCTAGCTGGTATTTACATCCATGCTATTCCTATGGTAGAAACTGGCAGGATAAAAAATTTGGTAGGAGACATTAGTTAAGAAGGTATCTATGACTGATTGCTTTATTTAGTCATCTGCTTCCAAAGGAGCAAAATCACTTCAAACCCATCAGAGTAGGCTCTTAATACTGTACTTGAACATTATTTTCTCTAGCTCATTTTCCCCTTATTTTTTTAAATCTGTGCATTATATCCCTTCCCCATTTTCTTCAGCTAAATCCCATTTCTATTGTGCAGATGCAAAAAGAAATGCAAAACAAGTCTGCATTCCTGCTGTGGGATTGTATCACCAAAGCAGAGAAGTTCACTAGAATTATATACAGCCAGCTCTGTTCTACTCCCACTGATACTCACAGACAACTTACTGTACAGGAAGAAACAGAGATGCAAAGCTCCAGCAAATATGTATGAGGGGGAAAAAACAAAATGTGAATCCTGGCGTATAATAAATATTATGGATGCTGACTGTGTGCATAACAGACTGCTAAGCAGAATCAACAGGAATTCTAGTTTTATGATCAACAGTCTTCTAGTTTGATTCCAAATTATAGGTGTGTATAACTCATGGAGTTGGGGGTAAATCACTGCTTAAATTCAGTGATGTCAAATAAACTATACATTAACCATAAATGTTTCTCCCCCCCTCTAAATGCAATATTCATAACACAAAGTCTGACAAGTGCCTTTTCAGCTGAAATCACAACTAAACACATTTCACAAGAGAGATGCGGTTGCCTGTGAAGTTATTCAAGAGACTCAGAACCATTTCAGTTCTCATAGCAAAGTAAGAAATTTAAGTTTCTGATGGCCAGGAATTATTTCACCATATATAGGTTATTGCTACATGTACTCAGAAGTAGTCACATTCCTCCCTTATAAAATTCTTACATGAAGAGTCAAAATTTGCTAACAACACTGCATAAAAACTTCCATTTTTCCAAGACTGTAACTGTAATTGATATTAAAAGTTTCATTTCCATTTTGAGAGCAGAAGAATAAAAAACAGAGAATTGAAACTTTTTGTATTAACCTGTCCCATTAAAAATGTTTTCTTTGGTCTTTATCCAAAGACAAGAAATAGGTACATAAGAGAACCTCACATATATTGGAAAAGGACCATCAGCTAGCGTATTTTCAGAATTTCAACTTACCCTTAACAAGATTGATATTGTTAGGGGATACAGAGAAAAGCAGAATGTATTCAGAATGTAAACTAGCAGGTTTTCCTGTATCTTAGGAGATCTGAGTTGTTTATATATGCCCTACACACACATAGTAATAAATATATATGGATTCATACAATGCCTTGTGACACCCAGTGCTATTTATCTCTGCCCTAAGTTAACTGTGTATCTGAGTCCTTGATATGGGGATGCTGCTGATGTAGTATTCATATAATGGCTTCTGTCTTCAGGGGATCCTCAGAAGCAGACTTCCAGAAATTATCTGGCATGTTTTTACCCCATTTTCTACTCAATTTATCAAATAAATGTAAACATTTTAAAGGCAAAAACAACTAGCTGAAGATGGTGGAATTCCTTGCAACCAACTGTAGCAAGTTTAAATGTGTCTCATCATCTGGACATTTTCTGTACTCAACTGAAAGACAAATTGCTTTGCTAAAGGGTTAAGACAAGACTGGGAAACCTGCCATCTAAAAATAACTCCCTCTTCACTGGAGAAACCAGAGCCTAGACAACACAGACTAGAGGCTTAACAATGAATGATAAGTTTTAGATGAAGAAGTATCTTTCATTAGGCCAACTCATGTAGTTTTTAAAAATGACACAAGACTTAGGGCAGACAAAGCCTTTTTTGTTTTAAAATCTTTCCAATGTTATTCTCAGCTGGGCAAGTATTCTCATTTTGGAGCCAAAGAAAGGCACGCATACAAAGTCAAAAGATTTGCCCTGTGCTACGTGCAAACCACCAGCAAACTAAGATCAAAGATCAAGTGCTTCTAGATGTAGATTTGGAGTGGGCTCCTTTGCCAGCTTACATCACTTCTGATACTTTTGAAGACCTTGCACTGAACAAAGAGAGACTTGTGAAAATGCCTTAAATGAGTTTTTGCAGGGCATATTCAAATGATAAAAGTATTTTGGCGTCATCTACCCAGAAAACACACTCATTGCTGATGATAAATGGTATCAGTTCAAGACACAAGAAAACTCCACACCCCACCAACACTATTTTTCTAAAATGTCTAATCCACCTATACAAGTATTTCCACAGAGTCAAAGAACAGCCAGCCACCTACAAACAGGAAGAACGCCTTTTTTCATTGCATTTGTGGTTGTTTTGGTTTTTTCAATAAAAAATTAAAATGTTACACTGAAACAGATTAGTTCTAAATAAAACTAACTGGACTAAAACAAGAGCCTATTTTTAGGCAGAGATTCTGAAAAGTAGAGAGAGAGTCAGAACAGATCAGAAGTGGTTTATACATAAATACGTCCAGAGGGAAAAATTACTGAATTATTTGTTTACAGTTCTGAGGTTACGACCGCCTACAGGTAAGTAGTCTAGATGAGAATTAGCATCTGAGGGTGACCAGTCTTTCAAAAGTCTCTGATCTGATATAATCCTTTCACTGAGCTATAGATAGATATCTGTGTACTTGCCCCTTGGGGACTCAGACACCAGACCCAACCTTGAATGGATACCAACTGGCCTGGCAAAGGCTCCTACCCTGGATCTGAAATAGCCTTGATGATACACCCAGTGTGGATCGCAATTAGCACGGCCACTTGACATGGGGCAATGCCTTCTCTAGTTTGTGTTGCAGTTGGCGGGCACAAACAAAAAGCTTCCCATAAATTGTTGAGCAGTGCCCAACAGAGCAGGAAGAATCCAGAGGAAAGCTTTAATAGGCGATTGAAGAAAACTCTGATGAGCTAAGTATGAAACAGCAATAGAAATAATAGTGAAAGATTGAAAAAGCAAGGGGCATAAGACCTAATATGAGAAGATGTGCCAGCTGGAAGCAGATGGAAACTAGCACTGGAAAGAAGATATTACAATGCAATTCTTACAATAATGAATCAGATAAAAATAACAGGTTCTTCTTGTCTATAGCCTGTGGTGCATTTAGTTTCATTGCATACACAGGGATGCCACTTCGCTCTTTGACTGTGCTCCCTGACTGGCTCTCAGCAGCTGTCAGCAAACTGTGCCACCAGCTCCTGCTCCTCTCCCAACAAAGCGCCCAACAAACCCACATCCAAATCTGAAGACTCTCAAATAGAATCAGACTGATGACTGCTTTACCTTCTCCTCTGCTTCCCACAACCTGTGAAAGATACACCTATCAAACTAAGCCTGAAATTTAAGGACTGGACATTGTATCACTAAGAACTGCACACAACTCCCTAAGGAGCATTGGCTGCACTTCATGGAGGCTCTATTTCTCTCCTGGTACAACCTCATGGAGCTGCAGTGGCAGGAAGCTAGTAAGACTAAAGCACAGTGAACAAAGGTCAGTTAGAAGATGGTGTGAAGTTTCCAATTCATATGTTTGCAGAAAAAAAGGGACTCATGATTACAAAAGGAAATCAATAGGGAAGAGATGCCATAAAGTGTTATCTTTTTTTTTTTTTTTTTTTTTTTTTTTACTGAAAACATACAGTTTCTCTCAAAATATCCACGCAGCCAAAAGACCTGTGAATTTAGACAACTGCAACAAGGCACTCCCCAGTCAGGACCCATCCAGGTTTAAAATCAACGAACTGTTTTTAGAAAAGATCTTTAAGATCACTGAGTCCAACCATTAACATGACACTGTCAAGTAAGTACACCACTAAACCATGTCCCTAGGTGCCACAGCTACATATCTTTTAAACACCTCCAGGGCTAGTGACTCAACCACTATGCCGGGCAGTCTGTTCCAATGCTTGACAACAGTTTCAGTGAATAATTTTTTCCTGCTATCCAATCAAAACCTCCTCTGGCTCCTCTTGAGGCCAAAAAGTACCAGCTGCTCAGTACTAGCTAACAAAAATACATGATCTTGCACTCCAAGTCTTATAAAAGCCAGTCTTAAATAAAGACATTTCTTTCTTTAGAGAGGGAAGATTTATTCTCTTTAAAAAATTCTGAGATCTGAGATAAGGTAAGCACATAGACCCAAGGGAACAAAATTAGCAGCTGGAAGATGAGCCCTTCAGACAAGCTGGCGGAAGAGATCACATACTCTAGAAGACTATCTAACTGCAGAAGATCTACTGCTTGGAAGGAGGTCCAACCAAATCACGTATGAGAGAAGTGTCCCTACTATTTTTGCTTTAAGAATAGGGAAAAAAAAACCTTTTACATACAAGATTTCTTTATTAAATTAATTTAATCTATTAATGCTTTTAATTCCTTTGATTCAACCTCTTCAGAAGCCATTCTTTTACTGATTGACAGGAAGGAGAAAAACATGTAGCAAGACACAGGAGTACCAAGCTGGTGGAGAGAAATCTGATAACTAGAGACGTACCTAGGTTTGAGTTTAGTGTACTTCACTGTATTAGATCCGAATCAGATGATAGAGAAGGTAGGACATGAAGGGCATAGGTTGTTCCAGAAAAACTCCTAGGTCTGCTACAGGATTTGGTTCTCTAATTATTGATATAGTTCATAAGAGTTTATTTATTATGCATTTCACTATATGGTCTACATGGTAAGCTGACTGAGCAGAAATAAAGAACATAGAATTCTATCCTTCCTCAAACAAGAGTAACATCAGTAACATCTATAAGGCTATTTTAAGCTGGCAGTATTGCAATGAGAAAAATAAAGTGTTTCTTATCTGTAGACAGCATTCTAACAATCTGGATATATGAGACGTTTAACACTGGTCATGCAAAAAATGTCTAAAATAAATATCTGCTATTCCTTCTGCATTCTGAAATGACCTTCAGTGGTAACAGCTATGCCCTTCCAGCTGCATGGGCGAACATGGTATCTTCCATCCTGTCACTAACAGATTGTCACTCTGACAATGATTTACAGTGACCACAGTTAATGAGTAAGATTGTATAGTGAAGAACACAATGTTTCTCTCTATCAACTTGCTGAAGTAACTGAAAAGGCTAAAACGGGATTTACAAGCCAAACAGTTTGAGATAAGAACAAAATAATTCACTTTGTTCAAAGAGAACACTTTGTTTCCTTTTCCAGGACACCTCACAAGTTTTGGTTTTAGAAGTCTACAACAGCATAGCTACAAGAGTCAGTCTGAGCACTCACAGAAGCAAATATGCCTGCAGATAAGTATGGGCCTGAGGGTCAGATTTGCCTCTGGAATATTAATGTTTGTGAAACTGTTTCTGTCTTTTTTAGCTTGCTACTTGAAAGGTAGTTCAAGGGTTAGAAAATGAGGACCAATTAAAAACAAACTCAGAAAGAATTATTTGGAGCAGATCATCTTTTGCTTTACCAACAGCCTTTACAGAAATGTAACATTTGTGCTTCCTGCATTTCAAACTGTGACATTCCAACAGGTAAACTCTTTTAATGCATTCTCTAATACACTAGGTGTCAGTTGCCCGAACTGACCATTTCATTATAGATTTTAAATTCTATACTATTTTCTTTACAAGAAAAGCCTGAAATTACGTTTTGGTATTTACTTACAGGTCCATCTGTGTCCTCCCTTGCTCTTCGCTGGCTTCTGACTGGTGCTGAGCAACCTGCTGTGTTCTGCCTTTATTAATACTTCAATGGCTTTTTGATGAACAAAGAAAGCCTAGTCATCAGCAGGCAAGACCATAGATCCCAGCTTCACTACATATAACCAGCCTAGCTACTTACCAACATTGTTATCACAAGAACAGAAAACTGTTCTTAGAGAAACAGCATAAAAGTTACAGGAAGATTTACTGCTCGGCTCTGAAAGGTATTCATGGAACAGCTGAACAGATAACAACACAGGAACAAAAAATTATTCACTGTGTTCATCTTACAGAGATGAGCCTGTCCTGTCATTAAGTCCCTACAGTTAACTTTTCCTCTCTAGATACAAACATTCAAAGAGAAATGAAATGATGCTTTAAATACTTCTATTTCTATCAGTCTCTCAAAACCGACTAGTCCATTGTGGATGTTATGCTAATATGTTACTTCTGAATTCAACACTAGAGAGAGGGGAACAAAACTATAGCTACTGTTGAGTATCTGAGATATTTGTTTAATGCTACCACTGGTCAAAATCTTAGTGGAGAGGAAAGACTGGCTATTGCTATTTACTGTCAAGGTGGACAATAAACATTTCCATGCTTACACTATGGAAAACAATCCTTTCATCTCTGAATTCGAATCAACCAACTGCAAAATGCTTTTTAGAAATCCTTTTTAGTGGATTAAAGAATCTTTTAAGTCATACATTTTAGAAATGGTTAATTTTGCAAGCAATGGAAAAAAAAAATCCACCAAATCAAATAAGAATTGTTAGCTTCAAAACAAATTATTACCTCTTCTTGAACAGAGACACATGTGAATTCATTTATCTCCTTAATGCTTTTACACAATTCTGCTTCAAACCCAAAATTTTCAGCATAGGGTATGCTAGATAGTATGTTAATAGGCATAATATTTTTAGCCTGTCCATGATAAAGAGAAGATAAATACTATGAGAAGCCCATGGCTATGCCCAGGACTGTAAGAAGTCAGGGAATACTTTGAATGTCCCTTTGAACTTTTAAGAATTAAAGGCTAATCGCCTTTTTAAAACGGAGATTGCTTAAAGCTTTCCGCAGAAGATAAAACCTTTACTAGATGAACTACATCTGTTCATCACATCATTCAGAGTCAGCCACCCAGTCATCTTGGAATGAAACACAACAAATCTGGGTGGAGGCTAAAAAGTGATTATTCTGACTTCAGTCCTTGCACACACTGTTCAGTGTGAGCCCCCTGAGCTCAATGGGAGCTTGTGCTCAACCACCCTTTCCCTGTCCAAGCCCTCATCTAATTACAATTTCTGAATCCTCTGGTCCTGCAGAACTCCCCCTTACCTTCCCTTGTGTTAAGGCATTGAAGACAGTAATTTACGTCTAATTAACGGAACTGAGTCATAACGAGCTCCTTTCTTTTACGAGACTTGAATGTTAAATGTCCGAAACAACCAATGAAACCCAGCTTTTAGTCCCGCTCCGTGTGTTAAGTTCCTGCAGCACAAAGCTGTTATTCAGGCCTTGCTTTGCATACAGTCGGAGGGTCGGGGGTTATTCACACTGACAGATTCTTAAGATGGCACACACAGAGCCACCAGCTTCAATATTTTAGCTATGCAGCCATGCTGAAAAAGGCTCATCCTTAGGGACCCCACTGATTTTCTCCTCCAGCTTTGGGAGGGTATCCTTTTCTCCTTGACTGAATTTGACAGCGCCCTTTAGAAAGCATCAATTTCCACGCCACAGAGACAAAAGGCAGGATGAAAGTTGGAAAGCAGGTACACAAAGAGCTGCACATCTGCCCAAAGAACAGCACGATAAAGCAGTTCTGCTGCTGATTCAAGATGAACAACCAAGATGTCATGAGGCAAACCAGGGCTATCAAAGAAAACCAACTAGGTGGGAACAAAAGCATGCGTGAAAATGTAAGAAAAGAAACTGAGCTTCTCACTCCATGAAAGCAGCAACTGCTGCTGATCCAGTGAACTGAAGCATAATAACACAAAAACCCACAAGGTATAAATATACCCATGTATCATCTCAAAAGACAAGGCAAGTTCTTCTATCATGTTTGCACCATCATGTTTTAAAAGTTATATAGACAACGTTAACCATCGCCAGATTATATAAATATTGATTTGTTACTATAAGCAGAAAGACAAGAAAACAGCCCAAGAAGAACCAGGTAGACTGTCAACCTACAGTCTTAAACAACTTTGTTCTTCCATGTCCACCTGAGATACCATGACTTTGTAAGTGTGGTCTAATGGATGCTTCCACCTGCATGAGGCAGAGGCCTCTGCACATCCACACAACAAATGGATCCATGAAAGAAGAGGTTTCTCTTCTACTTCACAGTCTTGGGCCTTCCTGCTTAATTTTACAGGAAATTACAAATACAGACTTTTGTGGGCCACTAGACGCAATAAAGACTGAGAATTATCTCTGTATTAAAGCAATTCTATATGCTTGTTTTAATATGAGATTTAAAAACTCTTTTTTTCCAAACTAACTTTAGGATGAGAATCTTCTTTAATGTTTAACTATCATGCCTGATGTCAAGGGACATATAAATAGTTATAAACCTACCTACTCATTTTATCTGTAGTTCACCTGAAGTACAAAGTAGTGAACACAAAATCTTAGACTAAAGCAACTAGTACTGAAAACCAGTTTGTATGAAAACTTTTACGGATTAAACTTTGTGTCAGTATTGTCACTTTACACCTCCATATATATTATTGCCTCTAACTTCAAACTCAGCCTCTCTAAAAATGTCATAAACAACAGCCTTAACTGGCAAGGCATTTAGTTTTCAGCTGTTCTGACTTACCTCCCCAACTTCTCTGCATCACTCTTTTTCCACAAACTTGTGCTAGTAAAACAAAATCCAAAGACCATAGTCTTTATACTATGAAACTAATGTAATTATGATTTACTGACTAAACTTTTAGGGGTTTTCAGTTATAACAGATTGAATGTATTAAGAAAACCTGCACAGTTTTTTTTTCCTCTCCTGTCAGTCAAAATAACTGAGGCACATTAAGTTAATAATCTAGTTACTTGGTAAAAATATTTAATTTGCTTAATAGAAAGAAAAGGTGATTATTTTTCAATTGGATAAAAGCACCATTTGTTGAAACTGAATTACATTAGAAGCACTTTTAATTTTACAGCCATATAAAATGAAAAAACAATGTACGTTTAAAGAATCATGCTTGTCAAACATTCATTTTGTTAATGTACTATTCTAGTCTTCCATGTTAATGGCTTACTAAATGTACTTTTCAAAGAAATTTAACATACAAAGAAAACAATTTAAGCATATCCCAGTATATTAAAACTAATCTTCAATTGAAAAAATACTGGTAATGAACTAAGTTAGTAAGTGGAATTGCATTCAGAAGCACAATCCAAGTTCCCAATCAATTAAAGGTAAGATTAATCAAACATTAAGTATCTAAGTAAAACTACTACAATCTCTTTAAACCTAACCACCAAAAGCAAGATATGTCGTTTTTCTTTTCCCCACACATTATTTTTCTTTATATGTAAATATAGAAAAGAAGACAACCTATCAAGAACCACATATCATGAGTTTGTCAAGGATCCTGGTCCTTTTTCTCAATCATTCCAGTTCTGCTCCTTTCAAACTGAGTCAAATGGATTTGCAAAGGTTGATTATCATCATTTGCATGTAAAATGCATTTTTACCAGAAAAATACACAGGGCAGATAACAAGACAAGGGGGGAGGGAAACTGTAATAAAAACATACACCAAACATAAAAAAATGTTTCCAGAATTGTTCTCCCCCAATATAAGCACATGGCTACAGCACAGAAATGGAAATTTGCTGATGAGACCACTCTACTTGCATAAGGCTCAGGCTAAAGTTCAAAATGTTTTCTCAATAATTCCCAGTGCACAGTTGTCTGGAAGAGATATTTCTGAAATAGTATACACAGTGTTTCTACAAAAAAGCACAGTGTAAGGTGCATCACAGAGTACATGACTCTATCCCTGAAAGAAAAAATAAGAAGTTTGACCAACAAAGGTACACATAACTTTCTATTTCAATATTTGCAAAGGACTTTAATAATTACAAATTTGATTTGACATTTACTTGACCTACATTATTTTCTACTCTATAATTTCAACATTTTTTATAAAGTATTTATACAAGTAAACTGAATTATGAAGAAAACCATGATAGATTGACAATGTGTCAGTGGATGGCATTGTTGTGCTAAACTCAGATTGCTTCAATGCATGCTGTACCAGACCACTGGGCATCCTACCTTTCCTTCTCTATGAAAACTGAATCTAAAAGTCTGCATTCTCATGTAGCCAAAAGTTTAATTTTGTATAAGAAGGATCTACTCCTAAAATTTTAGAGTGGTGGTCAATGAAATTTTAATGCTACACAAACATGCCAGACACGATTCATCTCTGCAATTTAAATCTCAAGTCTCTTTACTTATGTAGCAATGTAGTCTATTTAACAGACTAGCAAAGCTTGCAAAACTTGATAATCTATGGGAAATTTTATTTTGAAACAGGGACAAAGATGGATGGAACGCTACTATAAAAATTGTGTTCTGTTTTGTTTTGTTAATAGATGTCTTCAAATGGGAAGCCCTTCTGCTGGGTCTTCCAAACACCAAGTTAATTCTCAGTTACTGGTTCCACCTTGTTAGAAACTCTATTCTTAACTAGGATATAAAAACCCTTTTGTTCCTATACTTAGCAAACAACCAACAGGAACAATAACAGCAACAAAAATACAGGCTGGAGAGAACTAGTTTTAGGCCTCATCTCTACAAAAGGGTCTTTTTAATTGCTCAGTCAGATTCTTTTCTTTTGCATTTGTGCCCCAGTGCAGCTGCATCAAAGCCAAACTCACAACATAATGGATGCCACATTTACAGCGGAGAAAAATGTGTGCATCACTACTACGACAGCATTAGAGAAGGACAGGATTTTTAATTAAAAATCAGTGTTGTTTTCCACACCCTTAAGTCTCTGCTTCATAAGGCTTCGCTTTGGGAAACACTATTAATTTCAAATAGATTAAGTTAAGTGTTTTACAAAGGCATCAGTGAGGCCATTTTGCTGGGGGTTTTTTTGTGGTATTAGTTTATCTTTACATAATATGGTTTCAGCAGAAAATGCTCTGAAGATCAAAACTGTGGCCAATGTATTTTTCCAAATCAGAGAAAAAGGAAATATGCACTTTTCCTATACAGAGCAAGAGGTCTTGCAGGTGATAACATAGTCATAACAAAGTGAAGAGCCAAGACCCAAGAGCTGGATACCAGATCCATCTTTCTAACATTACCTCTCCTTTCCATCATAGTAAAATTGTAATAAATTTTGTGCAAAGAAGTTTACCGTCACGGTAACATTAAAAGAAAAATGAAGTAAATATGGACTTTTTGCCAGTATCAAACCCAAATACTGCTTTTAAGGTGCTCATTTCAGGCTTTTATTAAGGAGATAATGATGACCAACACAACATCCAATCTTCTCTGCTAAGTGATCTCAACTTAAAATTGGAAAAAGTCTGAAATATAACACTAAACACATTTAAAAATACATTATTTCAACACTTTGGGACATGGTGAATCAAAGGCTTTTTTGTTCCTTTGTAAAATTTCTGAATAATTATATTAACAGAGACATGCAAAACCTCTTTTCAGAAAGGGAATGTTTCATTGCCTTCAGAGCAGAATTCACATCACAGTACACATTTGATGAGTATAGGACTCAACTGAGTTACGTTTTCACAGTACTGCAGAGCACAGTAGAAATCCTGGGTCACAATTCAAGTGTTCCATAGCTCCATCACACCAGCTAAAATTCCTCATGTGATCAAAAACAGTGCTGGTATGTCCTGAAGAGACTGCGAGGGAAGAAACACTGTTTGTGACTGAGGCAGAGAAATATACTGCATAATACATGGTTTTCTCTGGTTCTCATTACAGAAGCAAAAACATGCAGACAAATAAAATAAGTATTTCATTTTGGCCAAAATTAAGCATGACTTCCACCAGCATGGGAACAAGAATGGAACACGAACTAAAAATTGTGCTGCTATTTTTTAGGAGAAAAAAAAAAAAAAAAAGCTAGTATCACAGGAAGGCTCTTCTCTATTTTAAAGTATTATTTGAGTGGGATTTTTTTAAAACTCAACAGAGTCTTTATTACATTAGATAAGCCACTGTCTCACTACTGAGTGGACCAGTATATGGGAATTTAGTCTTTGTAACACAGAAACTACTCCAAACTTCTGCTGAACGTTTTTATTTCTGTAGTTCTTCAATTCTCTCACCTCTGTGCAGAGTTAGTGTCATGTGCCCATGATTGTTACAAAGGAATAAAGAAAAATTCTCATCTTGAAAATACTGAACTTAAACTACAAACTTCCTGAGGAACTATTGTCATTCACAGGGTCCACACTTACCAGGGCTTTTTTTGCCTCATACAATATTAATTATTTCTCTATGCATTGATTCTTTCAGGTATGAACATAAACAATTATAAAGAAGCCAAGATTTATGGATGAAATAATTTTAAATCTAACCAGTCATCATTTTACTATAAGGGACTATTCTACTTACCATGTGGTAGAGTACATACAATACAATATTAATGACTTTAAAAAGGAAATAATCATGCTGCAGAAAGCCAAAACATGGCAAATGAATTGCATATAAAAAATTATTTCCCATGCAAAGAAAATGGGTGTTCTTGCAAAAAAAACCTCCTGCTATCCTGAAAACACTTTGTTAAACAGCATTATTTCAGTAATAAATAAATATCCAGCATCTAACATCCAACCAAGTCTGCTTTAAGCACAGGGAAAAGTATTTCAGATAAACTGTGGTATCTGGTGATTTACATTAAAAAAAATCCAAACCAATAAATTTCTAGAGATGAACAAAACATTTAGAACCGTCCTTCCAATAGGGTTGTAATGTATTACTTCACTCACTGAAGCTGGTCAGAGGGCAGACTACCAGTCAGTGATTATACAATCTCATACTCCAACTGCAAGTCACAAGAAAGGAAACAAAGGATTTGGAAAGGGGCACTAATTCCAGAAAGGAAGCTAAAAATTTAAAAAGAATACACATAAAACCAACTTTTTTGGCTTTTTTTCTCCTTCATAGTCCGAAAGCCAGTTTTCAAAGAAGGAGAAAAATGGGCATGAGGATATTGTGAAAAGAGATAGGAACACACAAAAACAAGCAGCTACTGGATTTTTTTTTCCCCTTTTCTGAGGAGGCCTAAAATATTTTCCACTAGACATGTACCTGTCTCTCCATCTAACAAATTTCAGCCCTGGTAAGAGACCTTCTTAACACACCTGCAGGAGACCTCCCAAAACATACAAACAAGAAGCAAAAATCATAGTAATTGAATAGCTATCCTCATTGCAACCGAGATAGAACTGATACAAGGCATCTGGCTGTAGAGACAAGGAAGTCATGGTTGCTCAATAACTCTGCTCAACCAGAAAAAATAAAAATCTGGGACTGTGAGATTTAACCTATCAAGTAACAACTCTAGAGTGCAATAATCCTTTTACTTGCTTCAGTCTGAAAGTCTGTCTTTCCTCAGTGGTGCTTACAGGCACTCACACTGGGAACAAGGAAACTCAAACCACATATTTCTTAGAGGACTGCTGTTAAATTTGGAAAAGCATATATAATTTGGGGGAAAGAAGGAAAAAAAAATCATTCGTGCTTGCAGTGATTTCTTGCAGAAATCTGCCAGATGGGACAATTCCCCAGACTGATCTGCTTTCCAATTCTGTTTCAGATACCCAGCTTTCCTAAATAATTTTAATTGTCTGACATAAAATGCCTGGCAGTAAATCACACATATTTCTTCTATACCTTGGTGTAAAAATTTTACCAATTCTCACTGGAATATGAGTTGTCATTATTTACATATTTATAATAACCTTTCTTTCTTTCTCTTTGTTTGTCTTTCCCTCTTTCCTTGATCTTTGTTTTAAAAACACCATTCAAACATACAGAGTGACTACAGGTTACCAGGTCAAGAAAATAAGAGCTACAAAAGGACTACAAACCTACCACCCGTGATAACTGGACTTTTATAACAACTTTAAGTTGTTATGTTTTTTTAAATCAATTTCCTCTGCAACAATTAACAAAAACCCTTACAAGATTTATAGCAACCAAAGGATGCAGATGCTTCTTTTTAAGTCAATGCAATACTAAAGATGACTTTCCTCTTCTAATGACATGAAGTAGCAGAAACAACACACAGCTACATCATCCAGAAAGACTGGAGGTAGGATAATTAGTGATAATTAGCCATGTTCTATTATTCTCCTTAACTCGTATTCCAAATCTGTTGTTTGTCCAAGTCTAAAACAGAGAACGATAGACAAACTAGAACGAAGTAAAGCAACAAATGTAAGAAGCAGCCTAGCAAGAGCAATTAATATTGGATGATTAGAGAGCTGAATACAGTGATTCACATATCTTAGTGAAGCAACAACTGAGGGAGGCATGATATCCTCTGCAAAGCATTTGAAGGACACATAATACGGAGGAGGATGAGGAATTCTGTAAGGCTGCATGACCCGTGGGGGTGCCATGAGTGCACCAGCCTGTGAAGATATGAACAATGGAAGCAGAATATCAGCAAGAGGCTTTAATAAGAATCCCTTAACATGCTTGTTAACTTAACATGTTTGAAAGAGTAACACTTCCCCTGACTCTCCTAACTTCCAAAACCTTGCGCCACCTCTGGAAAAAAACCAGCCTTTCATGTGGGAACAGCTCTTAGCTCTTTGGAACCTGTGTGACCGAAGCCAGTCTGAGTTGTTCCTCTGCAGATTTGTTTTCTTCTCTGCAATCTTGGTGTTTTTCCATGCTGGTATGGCAGGAATTATACAACATAGATTTAGAAAGCCCTGTCACTGGTTGTCCTGGGATGATGTTAGACATTTCCTCCTAAATTTTGTCTTGAATCTGGATGCTGACTACACAAAAGGTATTTATTTATTTAATTTTATTTTTTAAAAAAATAAAATCCATAAACAGGAATAGCTAAGTAAGAAAGCCCTTGGAAAATCCTTCTTAAACATGAAAAAACCAAAACCCTTGAATAAAAAACCCACAATAAATCCATGAAACAACAACAAACACCCCACCTACTTTCCCAGAAGAATCTGGAGGCAATACTCTGACATGCTCTGGGGATGAACTACTTACCACAGACAAATATGCGGGAGAAATAAGAACATCATAATTTTTTGTTTTTTCTAGGTGGTGAATAAGAGTTTCATCAGCATCTAAAAAGTCTCCATAAAACCATTTTATGAATCACTTTCCAGAGACTGCACTGAACAGGGCAGAGACAAAACAAGGTTGCTGAACGTGCATATTCATGCATGTGGCCAAGCAAATGTACGATAGAGTAGATGACAGAAAGGCTTAAATCCCACAAGTTCATGTACTTCATGTAGGAATCTCCTCAGATTAGCCTTCTAAGAAGCAGCAGTTTCAAAAAACTATCAGGGGGAAAGAAAAAGATCAGGTTTTTGGCTATGTTTCACTCATGAAAGCTCATATATGACTCCACAAGATCAAGGATGAGGTGTCTGTTAAGGTTCAAGGTTAGCAACACCAGCACTCTGGGAGAGCAAATTTACTGAAAGGGCCTGTGATTCTCGGCTTCACTAAACTAGAGGGAGATATAAAAATGAATCAGTCAAAAATAAGAAAAGTTACCTAATCATCCAGGAAAAACACCCAAATAAAACAAAACAAGCCCAAACAATAAATATACAAATACATCAATGGATACATACTTCATAAGGATGAAGGAGACACTTTTGTGTACACAAAAGGAAAGGTGAAAAAGGGCATTATAGCATCCTATCTTAAAAAAACCCTTTCTTGACCAAATTATGCATTGATTGTATACTGTGAGCCAAATGCAAGAAGCCAACAACACACCTGTGGGAGTGCTAAGAAAATTATTTTTGGAAGATGATGGGATGGCTGATATAAGTACTAAGATAAAACAGTTTCTTTTATTTATAAGTATACAGTATATCTCTCACAGCACGGCCTCAACAGTTCCACTGGGCAAACCTGCCAGGACTAGAGTTGCAAGAATAAAGGCTTAGATGAATCCACACAACATTTAATATTGAAGATGATAAAGCAAAATGCACTTTAAACTTAGGTTCGAGACTGAAAATGCAAGACTAGCAATTAGAGGGAACACAATTAAACTTGCACAGTAAGCATATTTGATGCACATCTCACTGCTGAACACTACACTGGGAAGTACAAAGCCATTTTTACAGACATGTTTTACAGAATACATGCACACAGAGATTGACTTTAGGGTGACAACACAAAGGAGCATCCTCTGTTGATTTTTTTGTTACTCCTCTGTCTCAATCCTACATATACCACAGCTTTCAACTCAGTATATAGCCTCCTAACTGAGAATGGCTTGTTTGAATATCCTAAAGAGTGCTCCGGTAACACTGACCTTTGATGTTTGCTGCTTACAGTAATTATGTTCAGAAGCAGAAAATATCATTACTTTCCTCTAAATGTGATAGTTATCTCTTAATAGCTGTAAATATAAATAAGGGCCCAAATAATGTCAGATTTATATGATGCTTTTTTTCCGCAGTTAAAATAAATTCTTTCTAAGGTCAATTTTGTTTAAACAAGTAATGCAATAATTTTTGCCTGCCAGTTTTACCATGGGGTGCTGTCCCAGTGAGCTCCCCCAGAGCCCTGCCATCAGCTGGCTCTGACCATGCCCTCTGATTTTTCTCTGTAATTTAGGTACAGTGCACAGAATTTACATTTCCTTTCTTGAAGTCTAATTTTAAATCTTTATTCAATACAGCATCCCTTGGCTTCACAGACAAGGTAACAATTAGGTTTTACCCTATTTGAGGGATGGCACTTAGTACCTTGTGCTCACTCTTTAATGCCACTACTGCCCCCTTTAACAACCGAGTTCTTAAACAAAACTCACATTATTTTACTTTTCCTTATATAGAGTAATGTTTATTTGCAGCCTCCAATACAAATGCAAAACTAGGAGAAAGACATGCACCCAGGTTTTCTGATGCACAAATCCTGGACAGGCTGTCAAGTAAGATGCTTACTTACTGTCCTTTTAGACAGTGCCAAAATTACATTTCATCCTTTACTACCCTCCCTCCTCCCATAAACATACCTCTGGCAGAGGTTTTCAAGTAGAAACATCTTAAATGGACCATCTGCATGGAGTGAATTTCATCCACAAACCCCATTAACTTCTACTCAGTATTTGTATATTTCGTGCATGAATCTTCTACTATGTAATTTATGCAGTCAGTTCAAAAGTACACAGAAGTCATTAGATGCAGCTCAACATTTAGTCTACTCAGATTTATGTTATGGAACTCTGAGCAGCATCAGAAATGAGATTATCTGATTTGAAATGGAAAAGGGAAGAAAGTGTGGAGGAAGGGTCTTCAGTCAAACAGATCCTTGCTTTCCTGCGCTAACGTGCATTTCAAGGTTGCTCTTGGAAAAAGAATTAAAAAATAAAAAGAAAGGAAAAAAAAAAAAAAAAGAGTTATTGCAATGCCACACAGCATGGCATTTTGGCCATCTCCTTCCTGGATACTAAGCCACTGCCTTAAAACAATCAACCTCTCAAAACTTCATGGAAACCAAGAAGCTTTAACCTATGTCCAAATAGCTGATGTAGATGAGGAAAGCATGATTTGGTGTCAAAATGACCACCACTAATAAAGTTAAATTTAAAAAAAAAAACTGAATAGCTCATGAAAACAATGGTTTTGTAAACACAGACCATTACAGAAATTAAACCTATCTTTTCTAAAGTTAGTATAGCTGTGAAAAATAATTTGTAAAAAAAACTCACCGAGAATCCTTATTTTTGTCATAAATTAGAAATTAGTTTTAAGAAAAATGTTATTGTATTAGAAATTGTGTGTATTTGTAAATTTCTAGTTCTTGCACAATGAAAACAAGCCATAGACAATTATATATATACAATGATCAATGCATGTTTCCAAAACTGCACACAACCTACAACTGCTGTCTTTAGCCCACTTGCAAAAAGGCAAACATTACTGTGTACAGATGCCTCATTCTAAGGCAATACTTTGCTGGAAGGGTTAAGCAAAAACTTTTTCCATACATTTTGGTTAGCAAGCTTGCAAACTAGAAAGAAGACCAAGACAAACTTAACATCTTCTGTAGCTATAGTGGTTTTCCTTCAGTATCATTTTTGTAGCTACTGACCAGATTTATCTTGAAAGAACTTCTTGTTTAAAGTACACATGTTATTCTGCCATTATTTAAATCCAATTATCCAGATTTATTTTTTTTAACTGAAACTATTTGAACATTCTCTAGCACCGTTTCAGTCCACAAATAAAAAAATAACCCACAGCCGATGGGAAGGGGCCAGGGGTGTTTGGGAAGAAAAAATATGAGAGCAGAGGGGTCTTGCTAGACAGTTAATAAGAAAAAAAATAAACCTACATGTCCAATGAGCATGCCAAATGGTGAAGAGATAAACTGACTCATTTTCTAACACTTTAGTCTTGGCGTTTGATCAAGAGGTCCTTTCCTGGCAAGCAGCCCTGCAAGCTACCAACACTCAAAACATCTGTAAGTATAAACTTCTTCTGGACATTTATTCATTCCTAACATATGAGCTCATTAACTTTTTTCCTAATTGCAGTCTAAGTGAGTGGATTTTTTTTTCATCTTTTTTTTTTCCTTTTTTTTTTTTTTTTTTGAAGAAAGACATAAGCAGAGTTTTCAGCTAAACAGGTCCAGCTGCTTCAACAGCAGCAGCAGAAATGCAACTGCTCATGCCTGGGGCTCTGCCAGTGTCAGTGCCCCCAAATGGGCTGGTGCTCAGGCCTTCACCACACAGCAGCTGCCCAACTCTTCTAGCTCATTAGGAGAGATTTTCACAGCAAAGCCAAACCCAGATTTTCTAAAAAATTAGGTTTGTACTAAGCATGAAGGTGGTTTGACTTCTGCTTTATTTGTTCCATATGAAGGTAGTGTTTATCTAAAAAATTTTCAAAACTTGTAATATCTTGGTCATGTTGGATATCTTTGTCATGTAATCCAACAGCCAAGAGTGTCCTCCCTCACCATATCACCAGCTTAAAATGCAGGCTGACTTCAGTCTAGTTAGCCTTATTGTTGTTGCAAAGTTAAAAGTGAGGACAGAATTTCTCTCTTCCCATCTTTTTAAACTGATGCCACTTCTCCCCACCCTGTAATCTCACTTTAAGAATGAGCACAGCCCTTTGAGTACTGCCATCTTGTAGAATGGCATCCTACAAAGGAAAGCCACAAACATCTAAGTAACTTGATAAATTAAAGGGCTTATGAGAAAATGAGTTAACTTTGGTCTTGCACCACATCCCAAGAGAGCAGGAGGAAACAGCAGCATAACTTCTCATTATCCCTGCAGAACCATTTATGCCTCCCTGCTGTGTAGTTCCTGAACTTCTGGTCTTTTATTACACTCTCAAGAATGCAAACCATGTCTTGTTAAGAATAATTTCACTATTCAACAAAGCATTTACATATACCTCTTGAGGAAGAACTTAAACCAATCTCTGCTCCACTGTCTTATGAGATGATCAGTTCTCAGCACACAAAAATCAAATATCCCAGCTCCCAACATTACATACTTCACAGGGCTCTGTATAAAAGATGAGAAGACTGTGCAAGCGTGGAAAGTTCCATCTGCTGAGTGATCTAGTCAAAAGGAATAGTACTCAAATACATACCCTTACACCTACAAATTTTTTGGCATAAACTAGCAACAAATGGTAGCATTCAGTTTAACACCTTCTGGATGTGCTACCACTTGAGCATATGCACAAGGAGGTTGTCAGCTGCTACGTGACAATGGTAACCTGTTCAACACAGCTGAAGCAAAGGTGCATTTGAGGTACACACTTGAAAGATGAGGCTTTTATGGTTTAGCAGCTGGAGATACAGAAGAGGACAACAGCAGGAACAGTGGCTAAAGCAATGCTGGGGTCTGCATTTAGGAAAGCAGGATGAGAATGCACAGAGGGCTGGGTCCTGCTTTCAGTGAGGTACGCATATAGTGGAAGTACAGAGGAGACAGATTTGAGAGCCCCTCAAGTAACTCCAGAGCCTCTTGTTGCATGGAGCAAACTTAAGTCAAAAAGGTCAATTCAGCGTACATGCAACTGCTCTGAAAACAAATGAAGAGTGGAGCAGGACAACTCAAAAGTTTGGGGCTATTTTTTTAACACTGTCATCAGTTCTTACATACAGAAAACACCAGAGAATGACTTCCAAGGTTTGCCACGAAGCAAAACCATCTTTCTGAAGAAAATTCAGCTAACTAGTAAAAAGGATGGAATGAACTTTATGTGGCATTTCAACAGTCCTGGACTGTCAGAAGATTATAGACATCACAAAATATGCATACTGTGCAATGGTTAGACCACGGACTGCGATAATGACAGCCTGCACTACCCAGGGCTTGTCAAAGTCAGAGAGCTTTGCAAACAAAAAAAGCATCACCACAAAGGTCCTTCCTAACAAAATTCTGTCTGGAAAAATATGAAAGAACTTTGAACCCCTGACATGTTTCTCTCAACTTTCCTTCTTGACCACATCCCTGTTTAGACTTCAGATGGCAAGTAAGTGTGCCAACTCAAGCCTCTTTGCTCTCAGGGAGTGTAAAAGTTGACAGAAAACCAAATTTGTTTTAATGCAGTAGAACATTAATTGCCTCATGTATTAATTCTATATGAGACCTCTGAACCATACTTGCCAGTAGTTCACAAGTCTAGCAGTGAGAAATGGAGTGTGTAGACTTCTTTTAGGGAAGGGAACATCAAGAAAGGCTCTACAGAATTAGCAGTGTTCAGCTGGTATAAGAAACAGCATTCTAAGGCCATCCACCCCCACCTTCCCAGCCAATATATTTGAGCAGTAACCTAGATCCATAAAAGACAAAAAACCTCAACACCCACAAAACTATTTCTGTTGTCAAAGTTCAATCCCACTGCCAGAACTATCACAATTTCTAGTTTTAGTACATAAAAAGTAACAACTTCAGGGTGCTGTACCCTCAGTGTAGTATTCTCCTCCCCTTAAATATTCTCTTTAGGCCTATTAAAGAGCTGTGTTAATTTACTAGTCAAAGGATACTGACAGGTTGCACATCAAGTCCAACCCCCTAAGGACCAAAGATTCTTGTATTACTGCCTACACTTTAAATCACTAGACCTACATTATTTTACATAGATGAACAAACAAAATGGGAAGCACAAGACTTTTACTCACATTGCTATGATTTTTTAAATTAAGGTTTTAAAATTTCTTTTATCAGTATTTTTTGTGTCATCTTTGCATGTTTGATTATTGTATCTTACAGACACTGGCAGTGGAGAAACAAATAAATTCATCCAGCATGGTGGGATTTGACCCCAATTATTCCTTTCAGCTGTAAAGGATGCCCACAGAAACATGTTCAACTACTCACTGCTATTAGAAGTATTCAGCATTTAAATCTGCACTGCTTGTTTCCCTTAATGTCTTTCTTAATTTTTACTTCACTTTTGACTGAAAATTTCACTTTTACATCTTAACTTCACTCAATGCATGAAACAATAATGACTATCAACTAATTATAGATGTAGCAGAAAGTACAGCCAGAATCCATATGATGAAGTTTATGGAACACCTTGTCCCCTGCAGATAACTTAAATCACACGCACTACAGGCTCCAGGAGGCATGCAGCTCTTTGATTTTCCTATCTCTGCTCTGTGGCCAGAGACGAAGTCACTGGTCCAAAATAAACCACAGACACTTTCTGCTATTACCATCCTGGGAGTTGCCTGGAGATGACCAGATGTGCCTCCAGCATCTGACCTCCCCGCAGCTGAGACAGGACAGCATCTGGGAATGCAGGACACATTCTGCAAGTCCAGGTCCCATCAGATCTGACATAGAGGTGACAGCTAGAGATAAGGGCCATCAGCTCACTGCCACACCTCTTAAGTCATTGGCCTGAAATAGCCCCAGTATCTGTGGCATTCAAAGAGAAGTTTGATGCGTGTGCACATTCTGGTCTCTCTCTGAATTTATTCATTAGATTTATTTTTTTTAAAGTAACAGGAAATAAAGACAAAAATGTAATAATTGTATCAAAGAAAAGACAGCACCTGGTAGCAACAAAAATCTTCATTCTCCAAAACTTAACACTAGTGTAATAAAGCCAAAAAAAAAAAAAAAAAAAAGAGGGGAAAAAGAGGAAAAAGAAAAGGTTAAACAACCATCCTAGCTTTCCCCAGGATGAAAATACTGCCAGCAAAAGATTAGCAGTTACCAAAATCTGTCTTCAATGAGTATTTCAACTCCAAGCCTCTGCTGAGGAGAGGAGGATTTCCTCATTTTTCTTGCTTCTTTATAAAAGACTATTTCACCCAAATATGTAAGAAGACTTTATTGTGAGGGTTCCTTACATTGTCTTTTCTGGGTGAAACTGAGAGTTGCTCTTTGAAAAGACTTATTTTTCTTTAAAGGCTGTTCTACTTCAGACAGTCTCTAGAAGCTTATCCTATAGCTAGACCCTTCTTAAATATAGAGACCACCTTTGATACTTGCTTTTTATTCTTTTTTAAAATGCACTTTTAAAAGATGCATCTCAAATCTCCAAAGACTTTGAAGATTGCTATAGTGCCTTGGTTGCCAGTGCAAGGGCGGGGCACAGCTCTGATCTCCTTGGACAGAGATTAGCGTTGCTTGGTACAACTGGTGATACACTGTGCCTCAGCAAACACTGTCCCCTCCACCGTGGCACACAAATGCCACCATGCCCATGGGTGGGAAGCAAGGCCTCACGAGTACAGGTGGCTCGTATTCAGAGCTGTCTGACCCCAAAGCTTTCCTTCCCACATTCACAATACAAAGGTTTCTACATCAGCCCTTCCGACTCACAGAACACAAGCTACCTTGAGCAGTGATGCAAAGCCAAGCAGTATGACAAACAAACAGTGGTGACTTATGAGATTTAGGAGAAAATATTTCGGTAAAGGTAAACCCAGTGAACTCCAACTAGCCTTACACTTACTTTAGCAAGATATTTTTAATCCACATGCTTCTCTGCTCCTGTATGCAATGATATAGTTTTAGGACCAAAGGATCACCAAGGGAGATGAAAAACTGGACTAGGTGTCAGTAATTGGTATTGCTTACTGAGCTTCCCAACAGCATGAAACAAAACACAAAGGCTGTGAAACATACTACATAAAACCAGGGGGTATTTTTGTTTCACTTTTTTAAAAAAATCAAAGGCTTTAGTAGATAGCAGAGTTATTGTGTTACTGAAAAGCCCATTCCAATCTCAACATTTTTACTGGGAAGTTTTCATGCTTAATTGCTCCAAACTATGAACACTGCTCTGCATTTTTTAAACCATTCTTGGAATCCGGCTCTAAAAAGCATGTTTTTAGTAAGTTGTGCTTACTGTCCAAGACTATGTCATACCGCTTTAAAAGTGTTTCCAAGTACCCAAAACTACAACTTTTGAAATTTAGGGATGAGAGATTTTAAGTATAAGGACAGAGATGGAGAAAGCACTCAGTAAGTGCTCCAAGGGAGCAGGGTAGCAGAGAAAAGGGAAAGATCCTTTTGGCCAGCGCAATCTTCCATCCAAACTCTCCTTCCTACAAGCAAGTACTGTACCTCCAAATCACCTATAAACCTTTGGCATTTCTGGTGACACCCAACAGGATGAGGGCTCTTGCTCCCCACAGCGTCAATGACTGGAAAAGTGACAGAATTCCTAAAAGATAGTGCGATGCTCCCTGTAGTTCCAGGCAGTTCCTACACTAGAATCAGCTCACAAGATGCTGTCCAGCACTGCATGGCACAATTCATCTCCAGTATTAACCACTGGTTTCTAGAAAGCAAAATTCTCTTTAAGCTTTGAACACAGCTTCTGTACTGACAATGAATGATGAAATTCAGTTTTCTGCTGCTTCAAGAATGTAAAGGAGAAAAAAACCAAAACAATTAATCTAATGAGAGCTAAGCCTATATAATTTAATTACTATTGAGATACTGCATTTATCATTTAATAAAAGCAGATGTCCCTTGTTTTCATATCTACTGCAGTTTGACAGAAGTACAAAGAAGCTACAGAAATAACAACACCTAATTACCAATCTTAATGGTAAGTATGCAGGAACTACAGATGTCTATGTTTTATCATGTCATGATTTCCCAACTTGTGACTTGGGACAAAAGAAAAACCCATGGTGAAGTCAATAAAATAATTTTCTATCTTCTTGTGTTCTCCTCCTTTCTCACACTGAATACTTGCAGTAAAACTGAGATGCACAGTAACTATGAGCTATTTATTGATCTCAGCTTAATAGCTGCACTGTTGTGAGTGTATTAAAATTGCTTCTTTTAGGATGTAATATTAATATTCAGTACCTGGCATAGAATTTCAGGAAAGCTGAACATTTCCAAGTTCCTAATACTCCTTAAAATTGCTCTATTTTTTCAGTATTACAGTCTACTTCTAAAGTTTTGCACCATGACAAGTGTTCACCCATGCAAGCAAACAGTCATTGAATTCAGATGAGGAAGTCATTCTGTACTGCATCTGTCTAAATACTGCAGATTTATTTTTCACAATGTTCTCAGAAGAGCACAAAATAGTTCAGATAAACAAAAAAATAACAAAAAATAAATATCTTCATTAAATTTTTGACTTAACAATTAAAGCCTCCCCTCCCCCTTGAAGTCTGCTTAGAAAGATTAAAATTATTGGCAAAGCCACACTGTATTTCATTGAAAAGCCCCCTCTGGCCACAGCTGTCAGTTTTTACTTTTATAATCAGAATCTGCCCACGGGCACACAGATAGCTTGTAGCTCATAGGCTCATTACAAGTCAAGGACAAATAAAAAAATAATCCATGTAAACCAGTAAGAAACACTAATGTAACTTGGGATGTTTAGATTATGCAGCTGCACATCAGTGTTCTAATTAAAAAGAAAAGGTACTAACAAACATCCAACTAACTTTATGGGAAAACATGTAAGTTATAAGAAAGAAAGAGCAATAAAAGTCCTGACTGCTGGGTCAGATTATAATAAAAATCTTTATCTGAAGAAACACAATGATGCCATCCAATATATTCTTTTCATCACTCACAACAATCTTGAGATACACCTTTATTCCTATTTGTCCCTGAACAGAAAACCAGCATCCTTGTCATTCCCTGTAACATTCATTTAAGACACATAAAAGTAACTTGCAAATCTTTTCTAGAATGCAAGATCCATAGCAGAGCTACAGAATTTCCCCTTTCCAGCTGAGATATTCCAAAATAAAAAACAATCAAAAGCCCAAACCCCTAAAGTACTAGAAACTTACTAAGTTTGTGGTTGATTGTTGACTAGCCAGATTTGCCTTGAATTTCAAGTATTCTCAGAAACTCCAGACCTAGTTTTCCTCTTTCTTATACCACATACTTATGTAAATCCACTGGTTTTGATGAATTACTTTTAAGCTGACCACTAATTTAAGAGGAGAGATAGATTGTGCTATTTAAAGAACTTCATAGTAGATAGTTTACAAGGCTGCTGGGCTTTTTTTTTCCCCTCCTTTAATGGGAAGCTTTAGAAATGTCCAAAACAAGTCACAGCCTTCATCTTAAAAGGAAACATTCCTTTTGTTTTCAACCCAAAGTTAATCAAACTGATTATTACAAGTCATGGATAATGTGTCTCTCTATTTTTAACCCCAACTGCCACAGTATATACACGTGGAACAAGACTTCAGCCTCAGCAGAAGGGCAGCAAGCCTGGCTACCACAGGAATTTACTTCAGAAAGCACTGCAGACCATTTTCTGAAGAGACTGCTTCAAAGGTCCCTGTGACCAAGAGCCCTTGGGCTCTTCTGCCTTCCCACCACAAAATACTTCCAAGCCCAGATCTTGACTTTGCTAAGGACAGTGACGAGCAAGGCCTGACAGAAGGCCACGCACATCCTTGTGCTGCTCTCGTTCTGCTGCTGCTGCCCTGGTGTCAGCACATCTTTATTGATAATTCACAGGAGGCTTTGAGCCTCGGAGGCAAAGCGCAGACAGACAGCCTGCGTCACCAGCCCTGCAGCAGGATGGCAGCCTCCAGCAGAGAGCCAGCATGCACACACCGAGGCAGCAGCACCCTCTGTTACAGCAGGAGACTCCAGCAGAGCTATCCCTCAAATCTCGACACATGGAAGAGCTTGAGGAACCGAGAATGTCACTGAAGCCCCTGCAGCAGCCCTGGTAGACTGTCATGTTTTACATCACCCCAGGTGACTACAGAAAGTTCAACAGGGAGTGCATGCAAAAATGACTTACAACTATGTTTGTCTATAGAAGTCGGCTTTGCTTGCTTCATTTTGTCATTGCAATGAGCCTGCTACTCTTTTTGTCTGAAGAGACTGCCACTTGCTTAGGGGTTTTCTGCTGGATTTTTAGTGTGGAGGGAGAGAGACTGGACAGACTGAAGATTAAAATGCTGCACATCCTTCTCATGTTTCAAAGAAAGGCTTGAGCTAATGGTGAAAATATCCATGATTTATACACTCATTAAGAAAAAAAAATAATCATAGTGAAAAGGTCATCTGATTTGCATATTGGATGCTCAAATCAACCACCCTGATTCTTCAGGTCTGAAAAGACAGCAAAGCAGTATGGCTTGCCAGTGAAAGATTAAGATCTCAGTAGAAAATGAGCAATATTTACAAACACAGCTAGAATGCACTTCTAGTATAACAATTAAATTGATTTGGGCACAAGATCCTGCTAAAAGATGTGGTCTTGCAGCCCATGGTCCCACATCCCTCTTCTCCCAAAAGCTACTGCAGTGCAGCTAAGGGACAAGTTAATTTATCCAGCTGAGCCACAGGAATATCACTTCTCTTTCACCTCAGCGTAAGCTGCCATGGGATCAGACATGATCCCAATGCACTGATCCATACTGAGGCTGTAAGACCATTGCAACTAGCACAAAACATGCACCTGAACCTCTGTGAAGGGCTAGGAAGAAATGTGGGACTGCCCTCTCCTATGGTAATTTAAATCACTTTGTTCCAATACAGGATTTAGACCACAGACTTGAGAAGTAACACCTGCCTGAGCTCCTTTGTCACCAGGGAAGATGCACACTGGGTTGTCTTCTCTGTGGTGTGACCCACATCAGGGAAGTTGTACCATTCAGTCCCTCATCAAAACACCTTTTTCAGGCCACCCCTCTTTGGTCCTACTACCTCTTACAGAACCAAAAACAGAGACCAAGCTTTAATTTAGCCACATTATCCAATGCAAATGTCTCCACACAAAATCTTCCCATGCACTTGGGTCTGGGAGAGTGAGGCACAAGCACGACTCTTATCAGCAGACCTTATTTTAATGTGCATCTGTTTTATGTTTGTCTCTCACTAGTAAGATATACTTCTCCATTTGGGAGCTGCTGACGCTGCTCTGCAATTCTTATACCCTGTAAATAAATTGAACTGGTACTCTTGAAGTGAGAGAACTTGGGATAGTCTTTCAAAATGGCCTTCTAATCTTCCCAGCCATTTTCAACACTTCACATGACAGCACTCTTTAAGTCTTTCTATCATGGACATTTACCTTTTTTTAAGAGCCACAGATAGTGCCTGGAACCTGCAACATCCACCTCGGAGGGCTCTGAACAGCCAATGGTTCAATTCTGCAGCCTGTAGCAAAAACTTTTTACAAGATAAACTTTAATATTGATTATAGTGAGGAAAACGTATTTTGAATGCTTAGTAGGAGCATCAGTTAAAAAAATGATCAATACCATGTTCCTCCACATACACTCAGAAAGGCAACAAATAGACTGTGCATAAATGAGAATTAATCCCCACCATAATCAGAATTAATTGGGTATGTTCTGAAAGAACCTAAAACCACTTGTCTGTCCCATATTGAGTATAACCCCTCTGTCCCCCTGACATTTCCAGGTCTTTCTAAAGACTTGTCTAATGTTAAAATTTTCTTAATAAAACCATTATTATATAATAAAATATAAAACCCAAAAAAATTACTTTCTGTTGTTGGAAAAATTAGCAAATTAAACAGAAAGTATGCAACAGAAAATGAGCAATGTTATTGACACAGTTTTCATTTATGGAATAAAGGTGACCTTTTCTCTCAGTTCATGGCATGGTATGCTCAGAATTTAATTTATCCTGTGCATGCAGATCTGTGCATGGCCTGCAGAAATTTTAAAATGCAAGACAGCAAGATTCTTACTAAAACAATAATACCACAGACTTCAGAACTCTAGCACCAAATTAAAAAAAACCAAACAAAACAACAACCTATAAGCAAAAATACCCACATTTTGACCTGCAGTGACATTTTGACACTACCCAAAATCAGGAAATTCTCTGCTTCATAAATACACACGGTTAAGAGACCTTATAAAAACACTGGTGTAAGAGCTTACCAAACTTTTTATCTATCTCCACCCTTTCTACAAAGGTAAATGCTTTACAAGGAGTTATTGCTACTAAAAAATACATATAAAGACCTTACCAGAATCTGCTCATCTGCTAGGCTCACATACACTATTTTTTAATTGTTTGCAACAGAAGTCACACTGTCATCTTCAAACAGACAGCAAGTAGTCTTTAAAAGCAGCCTTTTCCAAGACATTATTTGGTTACTCTACAAAAACTTTAAGTACCTTCAGAAAGTTGATAGTTACTTACTGGAACCAATGTTTGGAGAGAGCTTCTTCAGTTTTTTATCTATGTCCTGCATGATAGACAGGGCTTCAAAAATTAAGAATCTTTGTATACTACTGCTGGGTTTTGTGAGGAACACACAACTCAATGCTCCTGGGACTCAGTAACTTTTCTTTCTATTTTAAATCAGCAGCAATAAAACCCAGAGATGCTGAGACAGTGGCCACCTTCATCACTGCCAAGCTTCATCACTGCACCATGACCTGCCCAGCAGACTGAAACAGCCATGTTTTGCTGGGATATCTCTTGCAAAATTGCTTCCTAAAGCCAGGTGCACCTGTGCTTTTGTAGGCTTTGCTTCCTTTAAACAGCAAATTCACTGAAGGCTAACAAAAATCTTCCATTTTAGCCACATTATGCTGGCTTTTTGGCATGCATCTGTAACATCCAGAGACTGTTTCAAACACTGGAAGGAGGAAACAACTGCCAGATCATTTGCAGCTGTAACAACTGATATAATCACTTCCTCCTCTGAGGAAAAAAGATCCATTTTTATAAATAATGACACATATCATTCTTAAATAATTAATTGGCACACAGGCGTAACGACAAGATTTTAATTAAAAAAGACTTGGCATGGTCAGAAGTGCAGGTAGTGACACACAGGGTAAGGATGAGAGGGATTTATTCTGCTGTTAATTCGTATTTGAAGTTTCAGTGTGATTCAGACTTCATTCTAGTTCTGGTAAACACACTGAATCAATTACACACAGGCAAAAAACACCTGCAATACCTAAGATGCTAGATTTGTTATTTGCTCCAAGCTGTTAAAACTACTGCCCCCTAAGATAGCTCTGCATAAATGAACTTTGAGAGGTTAAAATTCCACTCTGTTTCAGTGCTTCTCTCTTTCAGAGAGGAAAAGCACTGTGATATTGACCTTCTCCAGCTACCTTCATACACATGAGCACTCCCTGCCCGCATGTGCTGACCCACTTTCCACAAATTTCAGCAGTATTTTTGCGCTTGTGTAGTAAGTACCTTTTCAACAGAGACTCCTTCAGAAGAAACCAGATCAACCAAAGCTCCTTTTGCATAACCTACCCAGCAGTTATAAGTTACTGGCTATGGGATGCAGATGACAGACTGATCTGAACCTGTGACCTCTGAGGGACCTAAGCTCCTCCATTAACCGTCCCCCGAGAACCGAGTTGATCAATTTTTTATAAAAGCACATGCAGGCACTAAAGCACTGTAAAGGGAAAATCTGTGTTATTTGAACAGAAAAACACATACTGAATTGGAAAGTCAAAGACTTTCACTGATGTATTATTTCTATGGTGTAAAATGCATACTTACTGCTTTACAGAAAATACTTAACACAAGGGGGCTTTTTTGTTTTCGTTTTGTTTGAGTTTTCTCCCCTTGAAGAATTCAGATGATAATCAGCACTGAAAGCTAAATCTATTGCAAACATTAATTGGATTTAATGAATGCACAGTGATAAGAATTTGATTTAGGGAAGTACATTCCAAAGAACTTTTAGGATAAAAGATGATGCTAAACAAACACTGTAACAGCTGATGGAAGGAGTATTGGTGGTTGATAAAACCACATACTTGACCCAATGATCTAGTTCACACTTCTGTCAGTAAACAATATGCTTACAGAAGGTAGTTGGCAAGGCATCAGTGTGTCAATGAGTGAGAGGTGTTTTACAGATTAGAAAATACAGACATTAAAAAGAGCCTGAAAGCCAAATTTTAAATGTGTGATCTTTGTTCACCTTTCCCAACAAGAGTTCTTATGCACCAGTTTTCTTGTATGGCTAAGAAGAAATTTTTTACTGTGAGGGTGGTGAGGCACTGGAACTGCTTGTCCAGAGGAGTTGCAGGTGCCCCCTTCCTGGGAGTGCTCAAGGCCAGGTTGGTGCTCTGAACAACCTGGTCCAGTGGAAGGTGTCCCTCCCCATGGCAGGGTGTTGGAACTAGATAGTCTTTAAGTTCCTTCTAACCCAAACCATTCTGTAATTCTCCTTTGAGAAATCTACCGGGCATTCAATTCAAGAACCTGTACTACATACCACCGAAATACAACATAAACACCACTAATGGTCTATGCATCCAGTTTCTGGCACAAGGCTTGAAAATGAAATGGCTACACCATAAAGCAATAATTTTAATAAAGAACATAAATATGATCAAATCCAAGAAAACTCAACAGAGTAACTTCTACTGACTCAGCTATGTATCAAATCTTAAGTGCACAACTAGTTGACAAAACCAGAAGAAATGAAGACAGGAAAAAAACACACACACTTAGCATTATGTTACAGATGTTTAAAAGCCACTCACTTGTGAAAAAAAAAAAAAAGTTCTTTTTCCTCTTCTTACGTGCTTAAATTAAAATCATGACCTGCTGTAACCAGTGAGCCACCATTAATAAAAGGTCCATGCTGCAAACAACTAAGACCTTACCCTTTACCCACACGTAATTTTGATACAGGTACGCTAAACGCAGATGCCAAAGTCTACTTACATAGATGTTTTGCTTGTATTTGATTGCCAGTTTACTTGTATTTGAATATCAATTTGCAAGCTAATTAGAGAACATTGCTTAGCCCATTACAGGAAAATAGTGCTTCACCATTAACTGCATTGCTATCTCACTAATTCCTTTAAAGAGTGGCTTCAAACACCATCTTCATCCCCATTCAAAACAATTAGTGTACATTTATTTCACGTCTTAAACTGCAGCGAATCAAATTTTTAAACACTTTAACAGATTGCACTGCTATTTTGATAGCTTTTATATTATAAATTGTGCTTTTAGGGATTCTAACTTTCCTATTTAAGAGAATGTTAAACTGGAACTCACAGAGGGTCTTAAATTATTCCTCCTCTCTACAACCTGAGAGGCATATGCCATTAACTTTCAAAACCGAACAAAATCTACTTCTTAAAAGGCAGCACACAAGAAAGAGCTGCAGGCAAGCAGACATGATCACAATATTTGCCACTGCTCACAGGTCTGCCAAAACACAGCAGACAGTAAAAAAAGAAGGGAAAAAAAATCAAAATAGGCCAGCTCTGCCTGCTCTGCAGGCAGCTCAGAGGAGGAGGAGATGCACCTGAGCCACGCTGTGCTGCTCCTCTGCCCAGAGTGTCAGTGCCTACAGACTGGCAGCAGGAGCTGCAGCCAGCAGGGTGAGGGACGGCAGCCGTGGGCAGTGCTGGGTGCCCTGGTTCTCCAGGATTATCTGCATCCAGGCTGGCAGGTTAATGGGATTGCTCACTGTCATCTGCAACCCAGCTAAGAACCGTCGGCACAATTCACTACTGTGCCTGGGTGGTGCTGGGATGCAGCAGGCATCAAGGGCAAGGGACGGCAGGGCACTGATCCTCAGCTGCCCAACTCTGGAATATATTAAAAACAGCAGGAAGAAAGCACTGCAGAAAGAAAAGAAGGTGGAAAAAAGCCTATCAGAGAATCAATCTAACACAGTAGAGTTTCATTCAGTTATGACCTCCTTTTATCTCATTACCACTACTGACACACCTCTTTTCTCATTAATTTATTTTCTCTTTCACAGCAGATCCCAGCAAATCAACACCTAACATGACCCAGAAGAGAATGAGCCCACCAGAAAAAGCAGGAACAGTTTGGTGATGATCATCTTGCAGCCACATCATCATAATGCATTTGCAACAATAGGAAATATTTACATTTTCAGTATACCCTCTCCTAGGTTTACCTAAAGGCTCATGTCTTCATATGCACTTAAACTGCACAACTATACACACAAGGTGAGAAAAAATGAAAAAAAATAAATATTGGTAGTACCAGATCACCTTCAACAAGCAGCAGCACTGGGTTTTAATACTACTTCATAGACACTAATGGACCCTTAGTGATCCAACTCGATGTGGCCTCCAAAACAGTGGACAAGTCATGATGTGCAGCTGTAGGTATTTTGGCTAGCCTCATGGTTATAAGATACCCTCTTGCTATAAGATCAGTTTATATTCAAAAGGCACTTCCTTGTGCATGTTCTGATCTTGGCTGATTACTCACATAATTAGGTTTTATAGCATGAATTGCAAAAAAAATGGAAGACGTGGGACACAGTGCTGTCATTTTACTCTCAAGAAGTCCTGGTGGTTTCTCCTAGAAAAGCTTCTCAACACTATGTGCTCACTTATTTTGTATTAGTGAGCTCTATTGGGTCCTCAGCATTTCCTTTAGGGTAGGTATTGGATGCCCATGGGTAGCTCAAACTGGATGTCATGAGGAAATATGAAAGTATTCCAAGATACTTTCCTTTTTACCTTGGGTTGTCTTCTGCCTCCTCTTCCAACTAATGCCAAGTTTCTCAGCTCTTTCTTGTAGAGAACCTGTGCTTTCCCTTCCCCCTTGAATGACACCAGAGTTCAAACCTCCACCCATCCATCATCCTTCATCACCTGGATTCTTCTGTTTCTATCCTTTCTTCAGCCTCAGCTCCATTTTGCACTCCAGCATTTCACTCCATTTATTATATCCCCCAATATTATTTTCCCCTGCCCTCTGGAGGACACATCAACCAGTGAGGGCATATGGAGATGAGTAGAAAACCATCTGTGCTGTGTTAAATTGGAAAGATTAAAAGGGTACCAAAGGCCAGTTGCTCCTTCTACAGTCTAATTAGAAGATAATGGAAAGTCCAGTAAATTTCCTTTCCATCCAAAATCTGACCCTGTTTCTTTGCACCTCCCTTCTATTCCTTCTTTCTCCTGTGTTTAGCTGGCTGTGATGCTTAGGACATGTGAAAGCTTGGAAGTGAAGTTTTCCAAAAGTTATTACTAAAATCAGAGCAGTTCAAACTGTATTTGGGATTTGTTGTCTGACATCCAAGTCTTCAATGCAGTAGTATTTGATTTAATGTGGTCTTTAAGTGTTTAAATACTAGAGGAGTTTATCTGTATTTAGTATGGTGATATGTCTTGTTATAAAGGATATTTCCTAAAATATCAGTTCAGTAAGATGCTCCTGTACATTTGTCTTCCGGATTGCTAGAAAAATGACAAGCCAACAGAAGATGTACTGCAATCCTAAGTGAGAATTCGAATTCTAAATTATAAATACCATTTTCTCACATTATGTATGCTAACCCAGAAGGCCTCACCTGAGTTTCTGCTACATGTATTCCATATACTTATGTACCACACGAAAAAACAATTTTTTTTTTTTTCCATGCAGCTCCTGAGTGCAACAACACCTTTCTTCTGTAACTAAATAAATCACCCATACCTAAGGGCATCTTTGCCTGTTGGGGAAGGTTTTCTGCACAGCTTTGCAGACACCATTCCTCCCAGCCTTCCCTAGAGCACTGGTCATCATTGAAAAATGCACTAACTACAATGATTCCAGGAAAAATAATGGCCCCTTGGGAATCAAAGCCAGATGGCATAGCTTAAAATTGAACTAAAGCTACACTAAATGGTGTCAGAAAGACTATAATGCTAGACCCAGCTTCAGAGGGCAGAAAGAAACATCCCTTTTGCCATCCTTCACTGAGCCATGCTCAGGGCTTACCGAGGCAGCTAGCAATTCTGCTGTTGTGATTCAGATTTCTGCACACAGAAAGGACACTACATTTGAGACCCTCACAAGTAACCAGCTGAATATAGGAAAAGGAAATAAGTACTAATTAATTCACTGCATTCCAAGTAAATGCGCTACAGACAGAAATTACTATCTGAACTGGACTAATTAACTAAGATTGTAATTTACAGATCCCAGAACACTGCAACCATTCAAAATTGCTATAATTTCTCTGTAGGTATATTTTTCTCTCTATCAAGATGGAGTTCTAAGAGTCTACAAGACAAACAGAAGGCTCCTTTTCCAAGGAAAAAGGAAAAACATGTTTCTTCTTTGGAAAAACTGGACAGAGTAGTTTATTTAGGATTTTACTACAAACTGTATTTCCGCCTGTATTTACAAATATTCCATGAAAAGTGAAAATTTTGTTTATTTCATTTTGGTAAGATTTTTTTACAATTCCTTCTTACCTAGAACTCAAGTGATAAATTCTTGGATACATAAACTGATTCACATACTACATACAATTCCATGATAGCTTTACACTCCACTAAGGGATAACAGAATTCTGTTTCTGAAATGTTAGTCCTTTGTACACATTCATAACATCACTGCATTCCACCATTTATGCTTATTCTCTGTTTGTATGTACATAGCATTCAACATACAAGCTTGAAATGAGATTATACCAACTTGTAGTCAGTAGCTTAATACTCAGAAGTAAAATCAGATATCACATACAAATCAGACAAAAAAAGCAAAAAGGATTCACCATTCAAACAGGTATATTACCAGTGTTCAGCAAGGTGAATATATGCTATATAGACTCAAGGATATAATCCATGTTTAAGTAGTTGGCAAAAGGGAATAAGGAAATGACATCTTAAGAAAAGCAGTCTCTTGCTTCAGCAAAAGAAAGCTCTAATTTTCAGGGGACGAGTATCTAAGAATAGATAAAGAGCTTGGTACATGAATAGACAACTGGCATCACAAAACAGGTACTGTGCTAGCATAGTGAAAGCAAACAGAAGCAGCTCTTCCAATCCAGGATAGCAAGCTCAAAACTGACACTGGAGAATTTAGGATGCTGTGGGGTATGAAAAGAGTACAAACAGGAAAACTGAGAAAAGACTAAAAGGATTATAAAGGCAAGAAACCAAGAACTGGAATGCAATGGTAACATGTAATAAAACGAGGCACAACATCACCAAGTAAGAGCAATATAATTTACTCTGCTTCTCAGAGAGGAGGACAAAAGTAAGCCTACTAATCTTAAGCAGAACTGAGGGGGGAAAAAATATCTTAACAACAGAAGCTTCTGGGGGAAAAAAAATATCACTCCCACTAAGGCTTAGAAGAGTAATTAGAAGGGATAGCAGGTTGTAGTAGTGGATTTTTGTTATTGTGTTTTGGTGTTTTTTTGTTTTGGTTTTGTTGGGTTTTTTTTTGCAAGAGGGGGCAGGGTGAAGAGTACAGGAAAATTATTTCATAGAACAATACATTTGGGAAGAATTGAAATCATTTTTCCCCAGCTTGCCAGCAGCTCATAGAGAGACTCCATCCATCTGAGATTCTTTGGCTGTCTGCCTGGAAGGAACTTGTCAACTTGTCTTTCTGCTTAAGGCAAGGAGACTTCAAACACAGTGGTTACCATTTTCATTTTATTTTCATAGAAGAAAAAAAAAGGCCAAAATTTTTTTCCTGGGTAAAGACTAATTTCTCTTAGAAGATAATTCTTCTAAGAACACTTTCCTTGGCTCTACAGTTAATATGCCTTAAAAGATGTTCTGCTGTCTTCAATTTTAAGCATTATGACTTTTTAAAAAGGAATTTTATTCTTAGTTGATGGTAGACATTTGTATGTGTAGAATAATAAAACAACACTAGTGACAAAGCCAAATAGCTTCACCTGGGACAGACAGTGTCCATGTTACCCTTTCCTACATCATGAAGAAATGTCAAGTTACTCTTAAACACTGGACCATGCCTGAGACAGGCCATCCCTGGACCATGTTGGCCATCCCAACAACAACACATTTCTGGGCTGAGACCAATCAGTATTTCCAAAGGTAAACTACAAAGTAAGTCTGTGGGAATTTAAAAACCAAGTTTTGTCACTCAGTTTGAAAGCATCGAAACAAATACTATTTTCTAAACATTTCACTGCTAGAGGAGAGAAGGCAGCAGGGACCCCGTGGTTCTGTTCAAGCCTACAAGGCATTCAGAAAAAAAAGTCTAAAGGAGTGAAAGTTTACCCCATATAAATTAGCTAATCCCGTTCATTTTATGGTTTCACGAGCACTTGGTACCAGGTTTAAAGAGGAGGAAAGGTGTAAGCATGCCTTTTTTGGCAGAGCTGATGCTTACTCTGGCTTAAATGTCTCAGGAAACTGCAGTGTTAACCATAAATAATCACTACTTATCTCTGTGATCAACACCAAAACATTTTTTTTCTTTATTTCTTTTTTTTCTTTTATATAAACATCATTTTTTTCCTGCAACACAAAGACCTTAGAAATATTCTGTAGCTACACAGTGTTAGAAGGAATGGTTTAGGAATTAATTTTCTTAGCAGAAAACTAAAACCATGCATTTAATAACAGGACAGACAATGTTAAGTATCATCTTTGAAAGATAATAAACTGCTACAATAATTATCAGAGTCAAAATCTATAAGAAATGGTTCTGCAAACTATTCAAATAACCTTTTGAGGTGAATGATTTTAGCTGAAAACACTTTATTTGTATCTTAAAATTTGCAGGATATAGAACAAAGATTAGATAAACATGCTGGACATATCAAACTGCCACAAGTATTTTTCCCTGGATGAACTAGAAAAATGTGATAAAACCAGCGCAAGCAAGGGCATTTAATATATTAAACGGAACTCCCTTTTGACTTAACATCTTCTTCTCTGAATACTACATCATATTTATGGCTCTCCAAACAGTAATCACATTTTATTTACAAAAAACAGTCGTAAGTACTGTGCCTTAAATTTGGGTTTAGATATTTACTTCTATTAGGTGATGACTGGAAACTTATTTGCATATTACTTATTTTCTTTTTTAAATGTTGGAGGATTTAAGTTCTAAAAAAATTCAAGTATTACATTACATTTTTAAAGTGCTGGAGGCTCAAATAATTCCATGGTTTTACTAAGACAATTTTTAGCAATTAATCAAAGGTTTCTCTTAGTTCTGCTTCTGAAATTATTATTTCTTTTTCTCTCTTTACAGAAATTAAGGTAGTAGTTCTGAGCTCACCTAGTTCCTTGGTAAAAATCACTGTAATTTCAATGAAGCCACTGGTATCAAGTGAAACATGTCAAACATAATAAATAAATTCAATATTATGCCTACAGGACTCATCTTAAATGTATCTAGTGACCTGAGCATATTGTATCTTGAGGTCAGACTTGCCAGACATCATGCAAGACAAATTGTAAGGTATCAGCTTCCAAGAGTCTCCAAGGCTATGACCAGTGAAGTCTACTCCAGGGGAACACAGGACCTTGGGGCACTGGTGACACTATGCCAGAAGGATGCAATAGGGGACAGCCTATATGGTGCAGGTTACCTCCTACACAGCTCAGCCACAGCCTACAAAAGGCGTAGTTTCCAACTTCTGTGACTTCTCTACTAAAATAATCTTTTCCATTTCTTCATCCTGAAAACAAGGGCAGCAACGGCAGCTCTCTCTTTTTCCCCCTTCCTCAACCCACATTAATAAATGTAGGAGGTTTTTTCCCCTTTTCCAATTTAAGTTATTCTGAATATATATTGCTCCACCAGTTTTTCACATACTGGGACAACTATGTAACAACTGAATATGTAGTTGCCTCACAAGCCCTCAGGCACAAAAGGAAAAAATTAGTAGATGCTGTCACAATGTCCTAGACATATGAATGAACAAAGCCATTATGAATTATTTTTAAATGCAATGGGAACAAGTCCCATCCTCCATCAAAAACAAGCACCACCTGAACACAGGATGAAAAAAAAAACTCTTTAAAAAACATACAGTATAGTGTAGTGCAAGGAAATTTCATATAATAGTGTTTTAGAAGTGAAATATCCTACGTTACTGTAACAACTAGAATGCAGAGACCAACAAGTCATCATATGATAATTATTTAAGTTTTGGTAAGACCTAAGTCAAAGAAATTAAGTGAAGCCTGTACCCCAATGTACTAGACAAAAGTAAATAAACAAGACAGGTAATAAACACAGTGTCATTTTTTTGGGCAGTATTTTAAGAAGAAACTTGTCAAGAAAGAATCAAGTTAGGTTCAAATTACTCTGAAGATATCTGAGATGTCCAGAAAGCCTCTGTGCTCCATTCACAAAACCAAAGAAAACTACAGCCTTCACCTCTAAAACATACAGAAACTAGTATAAGTATCTACAAGATATTGCAAGGTTATACAGGAGAATATTAGAAGCGCCAAAAACCAAAGAGAACATAATCAAGTGACAGATTACTATTAGAAGACATTTTAAAAGAAGAATTTTTCTAGGAATCAGCAACAAAAAGGACGACTAAGAAGAACCTCCATCTTTTATCAAATATGAGTAGAAACACAGGGACAAAGGATGAGGAGAAGACTGAGGTACTTAGTGCCTTCTTTGCCTCAGTCCAGAAGTAAAAAACCGAATTGTTCTCTGGGTACCCTGTCCCTGAGCTAGAAGCCTGGAACTGGGAGCATAGTAAAGGTGAAATTTGCAGTGACTTGCTGCATCACTTAGACACACACAAGCCTATGGAGCCAGATGGGAGCCACACAAAGGTACTGAAGAAACTAACATTATCAGTCGTGCTGGATGAGCAGGGAGGTCACTGCTGGCCAGAGGTGAGTAAACTGGATGCACAGCCACAAGAAGCTGGAAGGAGGACGTGTGGAGCTACAGGCCTGTCAGGCAGACTGGGGCTGGGGAAGGACATGGTGCAGATCACCCTGAGTGCCACCATGCAGCACATACAGGACAAGCAGGAGATCAGGCCCAGCCAGCCTGAGCTCATGAAAGGCAGGTGCTGCTGGACTGACCTGATCTCCTGTTAGGACACTGTGACCCGCTCAGTGGATGACTGGAAGGCTGTAGATGTTGTCCACCCAGACTTTAGAGAAGCCTCTGACACTGATTACCACAGTGTTCTCCTGGAGAAACTGGCTGCTCATGGCCTGGATAGGTGCAGTGTTCACTGGGTAAAAGCCCAAAAATTGTCTGGACGGCCAGGCCCAGGGAGTGGTGGTGAATGGAGTCACATCCAGCTGGCAGCCAGGCACCAGTGGTGTTCCCTGGGGCTCAGAGCTGGGGCCAGTCCTGATTAATATCTTCATTGATGATTGAGATGAGGGGATTAAGTGCACCTCAGTTGGGCAGGAATGATGACCTGCTGGAGGGCAGGAAAGTGATACTTGGATCAGTGAGCCAAGGCCAATCGTGTGGCCTTACTCTTCTCTACAACTACCTGAAAGCAGATTGTAATGAGGTAGGGGCTGGTCATTTTTTCCAGAAACAAGTGATAGGACAAGAGAAAATGGTATCACCTTCCATAGGGAAGGTTTAGATTGGATATTAGGAAGAATTTCTTCAGCAAAAGGGTTGGCAAGCATTGGAACAGGCTGCCCAGGAAATTGCTGGAGTCACCGTCTCAGGAGGTATTTAAAGGACATGCAGATGTAGCGCTTAAGGACATGGTTTAGTGTTAACTTGGCAGTGCTGGATTAATGGATGGACTTTATGGTTTTAGAGGTTTTTTCCAACTTAAATAATTCCATGCATTTAGATAGGCGAGGCAGCCGAGATCAGAATCAGGCACATGATTATCCCTACGAAGCAAATGTCATGCAACTATACTTAACTTCCAGCATCATCTGAATCTAGTTTAATAACCAGAAAATAGGCTTTTGACAACAATAGTATTTCAAAATGACAGTGTAATTAAATTTAAGTCAAAGCTATGCAATGATGGACTGTATGTTTATGTGTAACCAGCAAATTATATGCTTTTAAGCATGTCAAAATTTTCAAAAGAATTAACCACTGCAGTAATTCAGTTGAGGAAACAGTGGTAGGAAAAAGACTCCCCCAGGTCATTTTTCAACCAGCTGATATGATGTGATACGTACTGTTTGCCTCATACAGTGTTTCAAATTCCTACTTCCCTAAAATGTTATGCATTTTAATACCATTCAAGGACAAACCAACAGTCATGCTTCACTCACTTCTGAGAAGGGAAGGGACTATGGGACTGGGATGAATAATGAGACAGGAAGTCAGTTTGTCATCCTATGTTACTAGTTTGGACTCAGTTAAAGCTGATCAGACATTATCATCAGGTCTGCATGAGCAGTGACGACAGACAATTAGTACCCAGTCTATTGTGGTTCCTAACTGGTGGGAAAAGAGAAAAAGTGCAAGACACAGCCGTGATTCCATAGAGAATAAAGAGAACTTTCACAGGACAGGGTAGATCTCCCAACTCATCTGATCTCCCATTTCAAAAGCAACTGATTGTATAACAGTTAACCTGTAACAAACATTTGGTAGTTTCAAGGCAGCAACTTTGGAAAGCGTTTGGCTGCTGTGCTCTGCGTCTCTGTTTCAGCCCCCTGCCTGTGTCTGTTCATCACATACCAAGGAATTCTCAGGCTGATGTCTATTACAGGAGTCTACAGGAGAGCCATCTATTAACTCCCATTTGAAGGGAAAGTGAGGAATATTCTCTTTCCTCTTTATTATTTTCTCAATTGGCAGAACATCTACTTCAATACATAAATTTCTAAGCCATCTTTTAATAAAAGAAAAGTCTGTGCTGGTAGAATATACTTTCTTGAAACTGAACAGAAAAAGCTTTAATAACTCAAATTTAAATACACTAAAGCTAATCAATTCATCCTGCGTTCAAGTTTCCATTATACTTCTAAGAAAGCACAAAACAGGTCTGTAAAACATAATTAACAAGAGAATGCTACATACAGCATGTAAAATCAAGACTAAAGCTTTTTACTTCATTTGTTTTGCAGACTCATTAGAATTTTTTTCATTTAAATGTCTCGAACTGTGTAGCCAAATTTATGTGTGAAAGAAACAACAAATTAAATTAAATTAGTCCTTATTTAAGCTGTATTTGAAACAGTCTAAAACTGATGTTCTTAGTTCCACAATTTCCAAATTAGATTTAAAAAATGTTAGCGGTTCAGAAAACAGAAAACTGATGCAGATTTTTAAAAAGTGTTGTACTACTGCAAAGTTGTATACTGAAACTTAACTGGCTGGGAAATCTAGGAAACATTGAGGGTATATGCCTCTGGGTCCTACTCTATCCCTGCAAAATAGAGACCCAAGAAGAACAGTGTTCCCAATCTGGACAAACCAGGGCAGGTGTACTGTCTGCAGGGCATCCCTGGCGGAGGAAAGGGCTTGTGCTCACCGAGCAGGTCATCCCCAGCCTGGGCACCGTGCCATTCGGATGCAGGTAGGTGCCAGGGTGAGAGAGCAGTGCTCTGTCCCTGAGACAGCCCTGGCACTGTCCTGCCTCTCCTGGCACACCTCCTCACAGAGCCTGCAGCGCTGCGGCCACCGACCAGGGGCCCACAGCCAGCCATTCTCTCCTGTTGCTGCCTGTCCCATTACTTGCTTTTCCATAGGTGTCTCTCCTCAGATAGCCACAGAAAAGCAGGAAGAGAACTATCTGTGCATTAACACAAGCTGCAGTTCTCTGATGAGAGGTAAAGAAAGGAAATTTTCTTTACCTCCTCATACATACATGGGCTGTAAGAATAGACTAATGGCATACAGATTGTCAGGGGTAGTAAGAAACATCAGTGTGAATGCTGTGCTGAGAACTGGAGGATTAAAATGGGAAGTTTTGCAACACTCAGTGTTTTCAAATTACAGTTAGAGGTGCATGTGCTGCCACTAATGATAATAAATTTTCCAAGTCCTATGACAGTGATCAAGAAATAATCACAGAGCAGCTGATGTTCCTTCCTGCTAGAGTCTGTGTCCTATTTAAGGATAAAAATGCTCCAGAGTAACTTATGGTTACAACTAGAAGAAACAAAAAAAGTTCAAAATATATTTTCTAACAGTACCATTGAGAAGAGGCTGTCCTCCATGTACACTCCTTGACACTACTGCACTGTGAACATCTTCAGGAAATCCAGTCTTGCATGACAGATCTTCACAGGTTGCTTTTATCGGTGCCTGAAACACAAGACAGAATGTCTGTAATACCTGCAGCCCACATTCACCAGAGAAACATTCCAGTTAGCACATTTGCTGCTTTCTTGTACAAGCAGAATCTTTGTTTCTGAACGACTGCAATTAGGACTCTGAGGGCAAAGGGTTAATCCTTCTGATAACTGGAATGGAAGGAACAAATCCCCCTTGTCTGGTAAGATCTAAATAATACACCATCTTGATTCTTCTGACAACTGAACATTTCCACTAAACCAGGCATCTAGACTGAAGGGGAATCACAAAGGGAACAAAATATTCCTTCCTCTGGAAATAAATGTTGCACAAAATACATCGTCAACTTTTTCACAGCCAGATAACTTGAAAGGGATCACTTCAACCACTGGTGTAAAATGCTTTTTTTTTTAGAGTATTTCTATGTGAGGCTGCACCAGAGCAAGTAAACTAAGACAAAACGTTACATTTGCAGTAACTTAACAGAACTTACATTTGTGTTAGTGTTCAAACAGATACCATATAAAGCCAAATGTTTCCAATGCAATCTCCTATTTCAAAGGGACATTAAGTTAAAAGTAGAGTAGCTCATTAAATTTGCACAATGGAAAGCTGAGCCACTGAAACTGTTTGTTCTCTCACTTATTAAAAAGTTTACCCTCAAATCACATTCTTAAAAGAGCTTCATAAATGCCTTTCTATTAAGAAATGTAATACAGCATTTGGAAACTTGTTTGTTCTGTAGTCTTACATGTTCAGAAGATATTTCTAGTAGCAAAGCTATTTTCCAGAACAGCCTGTTGCCTATTTGGAAAAAAAAAAAAAACAAAACCAAAACCAAACATTTCCTGTGGCAAAGGACTAAGATTTCTTTTCAACAGATTTATTTTGTCTCATTTTAGTCCTGCACAAGAAAATGGCCCACCTAACATGTGGCTACATGACCATACATTGGCAAAACCCTCATCACACTGTACACAGCAGAGAGGTCAGCCCCCATTCCAGCCTAGGCTGAGATATATCCAAGAAATCGTGACAGCCCTGGCACAACCTCAAACACCTCTACAGCCAAAAACAGGCCTATCCACATGCATGCCCAGATGTAGTGTATGGTCTTGAACAGCACAAACAACTGTGTGATTATATCATATTTAAATTTGATCAAGACTTAAATTAGATTTTCCTGTTGGCTCTCCCAGATGGGCTTCCACCAAGCAGACCCACTCAAGGCCATGTAAGCATGTCTGCGTAGACTTGCAAAATGAACCCTACAGGAAAAAATATAAAAGGGAGGGAGAAAGAGGAGGTGACGGTGTTACACCCATTCACCATAGTAACCTCAGGGAAAGAGAGCATTAAAGCAGAGGTGGGACAAGGGTTTCCTCAGGGAAAAGGGACTAGAAGCTTAATCTCTCCACTGACAAACATGGCCAAACTCAGCATGTCAACACCTGTTGGAACAGTTTCATCACTGATACAAGGAGCCATTTGTAACCCATTGCATTGTACTTACTCCAACAGCATCCTAACTGTGCAGCTCAACACTGACACTAGCAAAACCAAAAAAAAAATTAAAATTTACAAACTCACAAGTTAATGCACTATGCAGATATGCACTCAGTAAGAGAATTTGTAATTATCAACTTGTAACTTAAGATCCACATGGGTATCTCACCTGTGTACAACTGCTTATGCAGTTTAATATGTTTATATGGGGACCCTAAAGAGAAAGCAAATAAAGCAACAGTTTAGCTACCCAGGGACTATGTTCCCTACAAAACTGAAACCAGGATCTGTAGCTATGTGCCAACAGTTATTTACACATTGAGTTTTTAAGATAAAAAGATGGCAAATCAAAAATAACTAAAATTTCAACAAGCCAGGTTCCTCAGCTTTGGAACTCAAATCACAGGTTTGGTAAGGTTTCCATAATTTGAAAGAAAAATAGTAAGGCTCATTTAAACTACCGCACAAAAGGTGACTTCAAAGCAATGTGGTAGAAAAGGAAATAGAAGTCTTTTCATGGTATCTTTGAAACAAAAAGGTACTGAGTGGGCAGCTGAGGAGATAGTAGGGTTTTTAACAAGACTGCACTGATGCATTTGGGAATCTTTCAGCCTTTCCAGTAATCTATATGTACTAAACAGCTCTTATAAACTGAAACAATGCCCACTGAAACAAAGGCTGGGAAACATGAATAGAGAGCCTTCTTTATTCTTTCATTTGCAGCCATCAGTTTTATCCAGAAACAAAAGACTGTACTCTGCTCTCCAAAAACAGCCCTTTGTAAAGATTGTTTCAGAATAAAAACACAAGGGAAGGAAGAATTCAAATTTTCAGCAATTCTTAATCACCCTGTGTTAAGCATTCTGAATTAAGTAGAAGTTGCAACTTCAGACACACTGGGTCACATCAAGTTCAGCCTAAGAGTACTGCAAGACTTAAACTATTTTAACACTAAGAAAAGAAGGATGCTGAAATATTTTTATCCCCTTATCTGGGGCAAAAGGCGAAAGCTAGTGAAGATTATGGGACACATTATTATAATTTACAGGATTTCACATGATTAGTACAATTCCCAAGACATTTTCAAATGCAAGGTAATATTACTTGTACATTCATCCATAGAAGGTCACTATTTAAAAAAAAAACCATCTTTTAAGACAGAAAAAGCAATCACCTTAGCTTGTACCCATATAAAATCTACTCAGTGGAGTCACAAAGCTTGGAATAAGCTCAGCACTTGGAAAATTCTCCTCTCAAGTACTAACAGACTTTGCAACACCAAAATAAAGTTACTTCTAAAAAACTATTTTGCTTTCCTCATCCTTTATGACTTGTTTAGCAATTTTTAACTGCTAAATGAGTGATAAGCATTACCATCTCCAGATGCTAGAGAGATAGTCACACATGGTATCAGATCATGCATATTAACTCAGTACTGTAGATCTCAGATCAAATGCAACAGGAAAACGGCAATTATGAAGCAACATGACGTAAATTAGAAGTCTTCTGTCAAAACTGTTATTCAATCAATTAAAAGAATTCACCATTTTGATATAGTTAGGCAATTAAGCCTGCAGTTTTGACACCCTGCTCCTCTGTTACTTTAGTTTCAGCTCTAGATATGAAATCTGTGGTTTAATTCCAAAGCTGTATTCCGGCTCCTTCTAAAAAACAAAAAACAACAACAAAAAACCCAAGCAAAATACAAAAGAAAACAAACAAACAAATAAAAAACCCCAAAATGCCACAACAACCTGTTTACAATCTCAACTGTATTATTCTAAAGGATTTGCATTTACATATTTTTCTGAATACCACCAGTAGAAAAAAAAATCTTCTAACAATACAGGCCTCAAAGTTTTGAAAAGGCAAAATTTCTTCACTAGTATTGACAGATCTGGACTCACAACTAATTTCCATTGTTTCTACAAAGTAGATGCATTTAAAATTCCAAATATCTGGGAATACCCATTTAAAGAAACATGTACTTCAAAATGTAATCTCACCACCTCCTCTGCATATGCCAACACCACTGGAGTTCAGTAGTAACCATCAATCTGAAATATCCAAGTCTCTTCTCCTTTGCAACTACTTCTCTGCATCTACATGTACTACAACACACAATTGCTTAACAGCAATTGCAACAAAATGCACATCAAGTTGTCTTTGGAAGACTGCTTTCTTTTATAATCATTGTAACTTAGTCCCATAGGAAAAGAAGCCTAGGTAGTAAAATGAGAAACCAAGCGGTATGTATCAAAGAAAATATCATACTAAACAGTATAACTGAGCATAGTACAATTATCAATTGCCAAGTCTAGCCAATTCATCACAGGACATTATTGTGTGAAGTTCAAAACAATGTCTGACATAATTATATGTATGATGAAGCAAGAACGGGGTATTTGAGCTCTTCCTCCTTAACAGCCAACATTAATTTACAATTACCACAGTAATATTCAACTTAAGCACAGATCACAGAAACATTTGTGACTGTGTTTAAAGACTGGGTGTTTCTTCATTAATTTAAAAGCCAGGATGATACCCAATACTCACTTGCAACTTGGGTTTCAACTCCAGAGATTGTGTTCTGTCCAATTTTAGTTTTGCGTACAGACATTATCTGACACAATGGGATATGCTGTACAAGGTGGTTTTATTTAGTAACGAGTTTCTATTTACTGTCAAAAGGCAGAAAGATACCCTGGATGACAGAAACATCTCAGAAAAGCTTCAGATACTAGAATTCAAAATGTTCAGCAACTCTTTCTGAAATCTCCGACTTGCTACAAACAAAGCTGCCAACAGTTTATACTCTCACAGTACTCAGTACTTCAGCAAATGTAGTCAAGTACAATTTGTTTTCAACCATAGAGTTCAACTAGAGAAAAAGAAAAGTGCCTTTCATTCAAATTGTTCTGGAAGCCAAAAGCTTCCAAAGTGGGTGCCAGGCCACATCCTCCCCAAGGTCATTCAGTTACAGCAGAAAGGCTTTCGTTATACCACCTTCACTTCTAATCAGTGCTCTACTTCATGAACCACAAGGTTTTAGATCAGAAAATCCAATTTCCTAAACCAACACTTGTAGCTCTCAAGCACCTTCCCCAAAAAAGAGAATCTACAACTTTCATGCTACTATCTGGTTTAAAGCAACTTGCCTTAAACCAACAAAAGTTCATAGAATCATACAATGCCTTGAGTTGGAAGGTATGTAAGTCATCTATTTTCACCCTTCCTGCCCATGGGCAGGGACAACCTTTCCCTAAACCTGTGGGGCTTGCTCAAAGCCTCATCCAACCAGTCTTGAACACTCCCAAGGATGGGGCATCTACAACTTCCCTGGGTAACTGGTTCCACTGCCTTACCACCGTCCCAGTGAAGAATAACTAATCTCAACCTACTATTTTTCAGTCTGTAGCCATTCCCACTCATCCTATCTCTGTATGCCTATATAAAAAGTCTCTCTCTCTGGTCATGTCCAATCTCTCATCCACCAGCACCACCAAACCCTGCTCTGCATCTGTTCATCCCCCAGCTTTACAAACCATATTCGCAGCCTATCCTGTCAACCCCTAATGACAGACAATATTAATTTATTAAAAATTTACACAATTATTTAGTATACCCCACATAGCTTAAAGCCCCAAGTTCAGACTTTCCCCCTCCCTCAACTAGGAGAGCAGGGGAGTGGCTGCATCTTCCAAAACACATGGTTCTTTAGGGTAAGTCCCAGCTCAGAGAAGGATAATCTTAAAATTTCTGTGTGTCCAAGTTTTAATAATTGTTTTAATAATAGTAAGTTTTTAAAAAAATTGGTCCTATATTTGACCACATGTTCTAATGTCTCTACAAGAAATGACCTCTCTCTGATTTCATAATAGCCATTGTATTGCTCACACTGAACATCTCAGCCAATAAAACTGCTGCTATTCCATACAGGAGGATGCTGCTTTTTTCTGACCTTTGGGGAGGCCTTGCACAGCCTCCTTGAGGGGGATCACAAAATTTTAACTATGTCTTCAGCTGTTGGGTGATAATTATATGCTAATTATAAGGAATGGGAGAGTCCCTAGAGGAGTCTGTTGGTAAAAATATTTTTTAAATATGTCAAGGAGTGCCTAGAGGAGAGGATAAATGCGCCTTTTGGAAACATGGTATTTAATTAAATATACGAATACTGACTAAAACCAAATACTTTAAGTGAAATGCTGGAAAGATTTGGCAGTGAATTACCTTCCATCTTGTAAGCTGCTGATACTGTATCTGTTTTCATAAGCCATTTAAAAATAGAAAGCCTAATTTCCCTTCTTTATTCAGACAGAGCTCCCATGATCTTTCAACAAGAAGTGCAGGATCAAATCAAATGATGAATCATGCACACTTGGATTATATACCTCTCAAGGTGAACAGCAAAATGGTCCAACACCCAGGTGAAAAAGATCCCACTCAGCTCACTCACAAACTACAAATGCACTTAGGAAAATCTAGATCTTCCTTAAACTCATTCTGCAATAATGTATGTTTCTTCCCTCTCAGGAGTCATCTCACTGCATGCCACTGTTGGCCAACAAGTGAGTCTCAGTTCAGGGCTAAGTCAGAAGTGCTCTACCACTGCTCCTGCAATGGATGTCAAGTATTTTTTTTGCCTTCATTACTCTCCACCTAAAGTTTGGACAATGCTCTCAGGCACATGGTGAGGGGATGGTGCTGTCCATGGCCAGGAGCTGGACTCAGTGATCATTCTGGGATCATCAGCTTATTCTGTGATCTGTCTCACTGAACCTTACACACAACTGGTGCCACCGGTGGAAGCAGGCTACTCCCTAAGGCCACTACCCCTACCCCTATAACAAAAATTTGAAATAAAAATTCCAGGGAACAATAGAGATTGCACAGCCTATGGGAATGGACTTGTGCTTGTGTGTGAACATCGCTCAAAATAAGTTATGCTCTCATCCTAATGGGAGCACTGGTAACTACTGAAATTATTCCAAGCTTTCTGAAATTTTTGTTAACCTAAAAAAGCAGTGAGAAACAGAAAGAGAGTTTAACTGGTAAATGATTTCGTTAAGCAGGAAAAGCCATTCAAAAATTTCTGTTCCTTACCACATGACAAGTCCCTTACACAATACTGTCTGTATTGAGTAAAAATAACTTTACTCACAGCTTCCTCAAGCTATTTTTAAACATACACATGCAATTCTGTCACAACGAAATTGTCTCATCTGTTAGTGCTAAGTTATTAAAAGAAGTAATAAATTACATTATTGATATAAAAGCATCAATGAAGCCAAGTAAGATAGAACATGACAAGGTTCTTCCAGTGACGTTTCTGGGAGGTCCTCCAACTTCTAGAAACAGAAAGGAAAATAACAGGAAGTTTTTGAATTACACACTTTTGACTAGATGTAGTTCAATATGATAATTTTGGGCAGTATTTTAAAAGCTGGTATCACAGAACTATGCATTCATCTTTTCAGGACACTGAGCTGCATGTCTAAGTAGCAGTACTACCCAGAAAGAGAGAGAGCAGTAGAAGGCTCTCCAGAAAACACACATATATTAAAAATACATAGATTGACAACATCAGAATATATGCCTTCTGGTACATAAACAGAATATGTACTTCTGATCTTGCTACAATATCTGCCCACATAATTTTGTGTATTAAAAAAAATCTGATTATATCCTGTCAACCTATGACTTAAATTCAAGAAACTCGTTGAATTACACAATCTTATCTGTCCTATAATAGATGTAAAAAGGAGTTTTAAAAAAATTATTTTAACAAATGATATTTAAATAATACATTCAGTTTAACGTCCAAAGAAATTCAGCTCTGCAATTATCTGAATTTTGAGGATGTGCCAGTGGTATTGCTGTCACCTAGACCAGACAGACAAGGATTGGAGAGCTCCCTTATGCAATACCCTGCCACGTTTAACCTTTCCAATGGGGTCTTTGAAGACAAAACAAAACCAGAACACAAAGATCAACATCCAAAAAGCCTGAGGTACTCCACATAACTACCCTGGTCAGGGGCTTATGAATGTGCTATAAAATGCATTCAATTCACTACATTCAGTGTACTTTGAAAGGAGCTAATGGTGTTGGAGTCTGTTAATGGAGACGTTTCTCAGAGACATCGCAAAATCCCGCTTATACAGACAAAAAACAAGAAATCTAAGACACAGGTATGTTGTGAGAAACAGAGGATTTAACCACAATAGGGGATCTTGCTTTTTTCTACACAAAACAACACTAATATTCCTCACCCCCATTCTGCCAGAGACTACTGCTGCTAGGGGCAATTACTAGAGGGGTAGAGCTGGCAAGAAATGCCACTGCTGGATTCTCAGCTGAGGCAGCTTAACAGGAGTGTCATTTAGGGTAGTAGCTTTATCACCTGGATACATTCACTAAGACCTGGAATAAGACCAAAATTGCCTGCAGAGGGTAATAACTTACGTCCTCTGTCATCATAATTCGAATTCAAACCAGTCACCTAAGCTGAAAAGGCTCCAAAACTGCTTTGTTTACTTGTTTTTGATTAAGGAACAGAAAATATCCATGTAATGATTGAATCAGCTTACATTAAAAAAATATTCCCCTTTTGAGCACTTTATTTCTCATTTGTGTTCCAGTTTATTTCTAAGAGCAGTTTCATTCCTGTAAACTCATACTAGCTTTCCCATTCCACCATTGGACTGGAATTGTTGTTTTAGGCAGAAAAACAAGATTCACTCCTTTCATCCTCTCTTCTGTCAGGATTTTTTTCATGTAATACTCCTAGACTCATACTGGTACGCTAACCAGCAAAACAGAGTGCAGTTTTCATTCCCTTCTTTCTTGTGCAGGTTACACACTGCCAAAACTCTTAAGCTGTATTTCCTGTGCATAAACAACATCCACAGATCTGACCTTAAAATCTGGCTCCAGTTACAATCTTTCAAGTAATTCCATAATGACAGATTTCCTATACCATTAACGAATAACAAACTGATTAGTAACTCTAGAAAATAAAGGTAGATGCTGTGTTGCAGACACAGGAAAAACTAAGTGAAAATGTTGAACATTTCAGAAGAACCCAATACAAATATCCTCCTACCAAAACTATAAGGACGGGGCGGGGGGGGGAGTTAGCACCGCACCTAGCTGTTGAAGGTTCTTGCAGTATGGAAGAAGGGGGGAGAAAAAAAGAGCTCTTAAAATGAAAATGTTGTACAGACAAAGGTCTATAAATCTGATTTCATACCCAAGTTCCAATTTTGTTACACAATATTAAAAATCAACCCTAAACTGATTTAATGGATACCCAAACAAGGGGGAAATTGGATCCCCCAACCGTAAAGTGCCAGTGACACTGAGTGATACATTAAAGCAACACGGCTAGTTCCTGTCCTTAATTCACAGCCTGTGCTTCAATTTCAAACCTGCCTCGGATAGGGGAAAAAAAAAAAAAGAAAAAAAAGAAAGAAAAATGGAATAAAAGCTTACTGCAGATTTTGTGCTTTAAAGATTTATTGAGATAGGAAGACTAAACAGAACTGAACACACATACAGTAAACAGCACGTAAGGACTTGAAAAAAAAACCACACGAAAAAACCAACCCAACACAACAACAGCCGGTAAGTGGCACACACAAGTTTCTGAACAGGGTGTCTGCTATCACATGCAGCCGCTCATGCTCAGCCGGACACTCCCGTGTCACGCCAGCCACCCTGCCTCGCGTCCTCCCAGGACTCAAGGGAAAATCCCCGGCTGCCGTGGAGCACCGTTCCAGCATCTCGCTCGCCTGGTGCAAGTCATCAGCCCCTGAGAGCGCCTCAGGAACTGCCTGAAGGACTCAAATGCCCGGGGACCCCGTGAGGAGACGGGAGTGCCAGACGGAGAAGCGGAGAGGAGACGGGAGGCCGGGCGGGCTCCTCCCGCCCCCGGTGCGGCGGAGGGAGCGGGGCCGCACCATGGACAGTGGCTGCGTCCGCCGCCACCCCCTGTCCTGCGCCAGCCGCTGCGGGAGGGCGCCCTGCCCGCCCCGGCACCCCGGCCTCGCCTCAACCCGCTCCCCCGGCCCGACAGAAATGCCCCAATCGCAAATACCATTAAGAGGCGATGATCTGCGCCATCTGTCCCTCGGACTTACCGCCCTCTCCACCCCCGGCGCCGCGCCGGATACGAGCTCAGCGAGCACAAAGCGAACGGGGTGCCCCGGCCCCGCTCCTGCTCCGAACACCCCTCGCCGCCGGAGGGGAGCCCAACCACCACCCTGCGGGCACTGCCCCTGCTGCCCCAGCGGGATCCATTTTGTCGTCTCCCAGTCCTCCCCACACCCTCCCGGTCACTCCCATCTCGCCCCAGACCTCCACTTTCTGCACCCCACGGGGAGCACACCGCTGCTGGCGTGCAGCGCTAGCGGCGCACTGCCCCGCGACCACCTGCTCGGGACCCCGTCACTCGCCCGCCCGGAGCGCCCCGGCGAGGCGGCCGGGGGGAGGCAGCAGCAGGACTTTCATAATAATAAATTAAACACTTCGGGGCCCGAGCCCGTCCCAATGGAAATTCCCGTTAGCGGCAGGGGGTGGGGAAGCCCAGAGCCCAGGCGGAGGCTGATTAAATTCTTCCCGGGGAAGGGATTAGCGGGCGAGGGAGCCGGGGATAGCTGAGGCGCGGGGGCTGTTCTCTGCCCCGAACCTCTCTGGCACCTCAGCCCGCCCGTCATCACGCGGGGCGGAGGGGGGAAATGTTCGCTCCGTCCCCCACTCCGGTAGTTTGTCCCCCGCGCCCGCGGCGGGGCCGAGCTCCCATGTTCCTGCCAGGCGTGCGGGTACGGGCCAGCTCCCCGCCACGTCCCGCGGCACCTGCTCTCCCCGGAATGAGGGGGGATCGGTGCCCCCATCACCTCTCGCGCCTCGGGACCACCCTCTCCCTCTCAGCCGGCCCCGGGCAGGAGTTCCCCCTCTCTCTCTCTCTCTCTCCCCGCGGTGCGCAGCCCGGTGGCGGGGCTGCCCCGAGCAGGTGGCTCTGCACGAGCGGCCGAGCCACCCCGAGGCACCCCGGCGGCGGGACTGCCTTCCCCTGCCCCCTCCCCGAGACCCCCACTATGAAGCGGAGCCTGGCTGTTTCCCCCCCCCCTTTCCACCCGGCTCTCCCGCCTTCCCCGGGCATCGCCGCCCGCAGGGGAACAAAGAGCCGCAGCCCGGCCCGCTCCCCGCCGGCGGTGCTTACCTGCTGCAGGGCCGCCAGCAGCATCAGCGCCAGCGGCGGCAGGATCCGCGGCGGCGCTCCCGCTACCCGGCACATGGAGGCGAGGAGGGGCGGCGGCAGGGCGGCCCCCAGCAGTTCCGGAGCGCGGCTGGAGCCCGCGGAGCGGGGCGAGGGGAGCGGCGGGGAGGGTCGGGCAGCGGCAGCTGCCGGGAGCTGCGGTCGGCGTCTGCCCCCGCCTGCCGGAGCCGGCTGCCGCTCTAGCTCATGGGCAGCGATGCAGCGGAGGGAGAGAGCGCGGGGGGCGGAGGATGGGTGAAACTCAGCTCTGGGTCAGCCTGCTTGTCTCTGCCGAGCCCCCTCCGCGGTGCAGAGGGTGGGCAGGGAAGAGGAGGAGGAGGAGGATGGGCGAACAAAAGGCTGGGAGATAAGAAAGAAGTAGTCGCTGCTGCTGCTGCGAGGCCGGTGCGGCGGCGGCGGCTCCCCTCGGCTGGCAGCCTTCCCCACGCCTGGATCGTGCCCGCCTCGCTCCTCCCGCCGGTGCCCCCCAGCGAGCTCGGGCAGGCGGCTCCTCTCAGCGCCTCAGCCCAGGCACGCCAGCACCGCCGCTTCGCCGGCCCCAGCCCTGCTGCATGCTCGCCCCGCACTTTCTCTCTCCCTCTTTCTTCTCCTCCCTCCACCCCTCCCCCTGCAGGCAAAGCCCTCCGCCGAAGCACAATGATAACAATACCCCAGCAGCCTCTGCCTGCCGTGCGCCTGTCTACGCGCTCGCCCGGTGCCTGCCTGCTTGCCTGTCTGCTGCTGGCAGCTCCCTCTCCGCCTCCCGTCGCTCCCTGCCGGCCGCACGGCCAATGGGAACGGCACGGCACACTGAGCGCCGGGGAAATTCTCCGCTGTGCTTGCGACTAGTACTGCCCCTCCTCGGTCCCCGGAGAGCGGGCGCTGGGGGCAGCGGGGCAGGCGCCAGCGCCCGTTGACCCTGCAACGCCAGCAGCTAAAGAGCGGTGGAACGAAATAAATTCCAACCCAGACACTCCGTGTACTGCAGTGGTTTTGGGGGGTGAGAACTTTCTGGGGATGGAAGGAAGGACCCGTCCCCGCCGTGCTCGGTAGGGGACAGTCGGTGCAGCGAGAAGCGGCGGGGGCGCCGCTCGCTGCTGCCCAGCCCGGGGGCGTGGGACGCCCCTGCCCGCCGCCCGCTGCTGGCGGCTCGGCAAGTTCCGCTCAGCTGTTACTGCTTAGCTTTCCATTTTTTTTTTTTTTTTTTCATTTGTCCACCTTCCCTCCCCCTCATTCCGTATTTCTTTTTTTCTAAGCTACCTGCTGAATTTTATTAGAAAATGTTTTCAAAAGCTTGGCTGGGTCCGCAGTCCGCGCGTCCAAAAATGTCAGCGTGCGGAACGGAGCTGGGGAGTGCTGCTGAGCGAACAGTTAAGAGAAGCAAGTAGCAAGTGCTGGGTCATTTGCGGAGCTGGCACGGATTTTCGCTCGTCCACAGTCGGCAAAGTTGTTTTGTGTCTATGCATCAGAGCTCTCATCCTGGGACATAGTAAGGGAAGGATTCGTAGGCATTGGCCCCTAGGCAATCTCATGAAGTGTTCATTCAAAATGGTGCATTATTTATTTTAGAGCATCTTTACACCTGAACTTGCAAGAAAAATGTTCTTCCCAACCACCCCCC